>NC_089752.1:30893883-30941383 GCF_040412425.1 Macrobrachium rosenbergii
GACCCTTTGTCATAATACTTTCATAAGCTACAAAGGTTTAAGCTTGAAATTTTGTTCAATAAAAGTTACATCTCTCTAGCCTGATTATGTATGTTCCATAAGTTTTTAATTTCTCCGTTTCTTGATAACCAATCTGGCTATTTCTTAGGCTTAATTTTCTTCAAGAAATCTATTGTAATTTAGATGTAAAAATCATGAAAGTTCCATCTTCTGTAGAAGGCTATTTTGCTATAGTGTCCCTTCAACATTATTCCATTTTCTTCTTCGTATGTCTCGTTTCATTTTCTTTTTCACTGTTTACTAATCTCGTTTTCTTCTTCCCACTCGACTTCTCTCTTTTCTTTCCACCTACGATCCAACCTCGTTTTTATCGCGGATCGTAAAACGGGCAAACAAAGCGCTGTCGATGTGCGATGGAAAAAAAAAAAATACGAGGAAACGCGACACTAAACTTCCCTTAAACCGTTATCATTGTCTATCCGTCCTGGGGACAATGGCAGTCGAAGCACCCATGACCCAAATAATGAGATGCAAGGACTTTTTAACTTCAAACAATGGACGTTGGGTGACTTTGATTATTTCGCCTTTTCATTCCCACAAGTTTCAATGTTTCGCTTCCTCTGACATATTTAGTAACTGAAGTGTTAATAATTTTCTGTGCCGTAGTTGTGACAGGTAGGCCTACTTTCCTTGAATGGAGGGTGAATAAGAGCGTACATTTTTTTTTTCTAGATTTCACTCTCTCTCTCTCTCTCTCTCTCTCTCTCTCTCTCTCTCTCTCTCTCTCTCTCTCTCTTCGCATAAAGTTAGATTTCCTGCCCCGTCGGCTTCTTTATAGATGAAAAAAATTCGCTGATAACTTGTATATTGGACTTTCTACACCTGTTCAAGAGTGTGTGCTCGTACATATAATGCTAAAAAAGCCTGGGAATTCTATTATTATACTGAAAGTAATGAAGTTTTGCTTTTTCAGCCAGTGGATAATAATTAACTTAAATAGTCTCAGTTAATATTGTATTCGAAAGAACTCAAAAGAAGCCGATAAGGAAAGGCCCAATTATTGTGCCTCTGAAATCATATCGTTGATTTACTTATTCATTATCCTTCGGTTGGACAAAACTGTGTCCAGTCGTAACCCTGACTTGACGAAAAACAAAATGGAACATAACCGTTACGAAACAAAAGACAAGCTGGAAGACGACGGCCAATGGATTTTTTTTTTTTTATCAGCTGCATGATTACTGTTCATTGATCTAGCTTGACGGAAAACAACTCAAATACAATATTCCGTGAACAGAAAGGTCATATCTGAAATAAAGCAAAATTTGAAGAAGAAAGAGAATATACGTTAAATGTTAATTAAATTTAATTACAAAAGAATAAATTAATGAATAAATGAGTCAGTGAAAGTAACTGAGCATTCTATCTTCAATACCTGAGACACCTACATTCGCTTTGTCCCTTTCGGTGCTATAGAGACAAAAAATATAAAGAATTTTAGATAGCTAAACGCTCATGTATATTGGAAGTATAAACAACACATAATGCATAAATACAAATCCCTATGGTATGTATCAAAAGATATCAATAACATTTTATTATCTTTCGCTCAGGAACAGGCGGGGAATGCTGCCAACACAACAAAAAGTGCGGTTGGTTTCGTTTTCATTCCATTAAAACAGCACATCGAATGAAGTACAATGGCGCCCCAAAAATTACACAGTGCTTTACTTAGTGCTTCCAGCAAGAAGAAGAAAGCGACCGCAGGTTGAAGTTTAGTCATTCTAAAAGAGCCGAATTCAAATTTCGTAGGCAAGCAAATGCATCTGAACGAGCAGCACGACAATGAAATACCCTATGTATGTATATATATATATATATATATATATATATATATATATATATATATATATATATATATATATATATATATGAATATAAGAAGACCCATAAAAACACTATTTAAACATTTGCAACCATATATTTCAGGCACTTGCTTCTGTGCCCTGTTCTACTAATGAACAGGGCACAGAAGCAAGTGCCTGAAATATATGGTTGCAAAACGTTTAAATAGTGTTTTATGGGCCTTCTTATATTCATATTACACTGTGGTATTACAGGAAAAGACATTCATATATATATATATATATATATATATATATATATATATATATATATATATATATATATATATATATATATATATATATATATATATATATATATATATATATATATATATATATATAAATTTATATGTATATATGTATGTGTATATATATATATATATATATATATATATATATATATATATATGTGTGTGTGTGTGTGTGTGTGTGTGTGTGAATTGAGAACTTGAGAACATGGTAGTGGTGAAAATCATTTAGTCTGAAGAATCTTGTCAATAATAATCTGTAGCTTTGGTTTTATTAAAATATCGACAAAACAATAATATTGTGGATTTATCTCTAATATATATATATGTATATATGTATATATATATATATATATATATATATATATATATATATATATAACATATATGTATATATCATATCATTGATACTTTTCGCTAAAATGTCCATAAAAGAATGAAATTTAAACAAGCCACCTATTCCGGCCAATACACATCGACACTTGTTTTGGAGGAAAATGAGAAGTGGTGCAGATTCAACATGTTTGGATTTGTGAAAGTGGTCCGCCCTAATTTATTTTCTTCCAGGAGACTCTTGTGGACTGTTCATCATGGGAGATGGATTACTGTTTTGATCCCCGGACCTTGGATTACAGGAATGACCTTGATTAATCCCAGGCTACCCTGTAATCCAGGGTCTAGAGGTCAGTACCGCAATTCTTCTCTTCTCAAAAAAATACAAGAAATCTCCTGGAAGAAAAGAAATCCAGGTGGAATATTTTCATAAATCCAAAGCAATTCAGTCTCAACTACCTTTGGAATGGAACAGTATGGAATATAGAATTTAGACCAAAGGCCAAGCGCTGGGTCCTATCAGGTCATTTAACGCTGAAAGGGATAATGAGAGTAAAACAGCTTTAAAAGGCGTAACAGGAAGAAAACCTTGCAGCCGCAATATGAAACAATTGTTAGGAAAGGGTGGAAAGTAACATGAAAAAAGAGGATGTAAACGGAGGAACAGTAAAGGGAATGAAATTGGTAGCAGCTAGGGGTTAAAGGAACTCTGCAAAGAACCCTACTGGGAAAACACCTTTGAGCCACAGACAAAATTATATAACCACTGTAACACCTCTCTTACAAAGCTGACTTAATCTGAAACAAAAGTAGCCTTCCCTCAATTTCCACCGAGACGAGTTTAAAGGAAAAATATTAAACTGTTACCTAATTCACAGTTTAGATTAACATAGACAACAGGATTGAAGGAGACATGCCCAAAGTGGATTCGTATGTGGACCGAACATCCGTACGTTGCCTTGTATTGTAAAACTTTCTAACAAAACTATGAGAAACAATGATGTTTTTCATCGGCATTCATTTATTTGTTGGGTAAAACGCAAAAAAAAAAAAATTCTCGGACACGTTCCTTAAAAAAAATATTTCACTTTACTCGATTTTTGTTTAGACCAACACTTCAAACTCATCGTCGTCAAAAATTCTAATTTGATGATTGATTAAATAAAGAGAATTTTAAATGAAATGTGCTTCATGACTGTGTGCTAATTTGTCTCGTATGATAAATAATAATACGCCTAAACAATCATGCGGACATTGTCCAGATCTTTATTTAATGCAAAAACTCTCTGGAGGTACAACAGAACGAAAAATTCTTTACTTAACGTGTACAAATAGGCTTAAGTGTTTTTAAAACTAATTTTATATTGATGACTTGGTGATCATTCATAATTATAAAACTACATACTGTTGAAGTCAATATCATACGGAAGTCCTAACAGTGCAAGCGCTTAATTACCGTGTGATAATTTCCCTGTACACACTTTCAACAAAAAAATTTACCGCCGGAAGAATCCATGACCTCGAGGGCTCTAGGCTAACTCGTGGCCGAAGCGTATATTAGTACAGTACTAGATTCCGCACATTCCCAGACTTGTAAATGGGCTCGTTTATTAATTAGCTTTTAACAATCAGAAGACTGACCAAAGAATAGAGTTGCTCTACCAAGTTGATCGATAGCAACCGGAGAAGTGAAGTTTTGTGCGTATCGCTAAATTGCTAGAGATAACAAAATTTCTTGAGGTACAGTGACTTTTTTTTCTCGAGGCAATTAAATATACTTATCCTTATTGAGACTATGTTAGACTCCAAATAAATACAAGAGCTAAAATCTTCGTATTATGAAATTGCGTGGTAGTTACATTTAAAGTGCTTCTGATGGTAGATGGGAAGTCGTGCTTTGAAGAAAAATGAGTTGTAAGGCCATAAATTAAGTCAGCATCACCCAAAAGACAGGAAAGTGTAATCAAGATATAATCAGCCAAGAAAAAACGGGAACATTAATCGATCAACAGTATATCACACAGGTAATGCTATGAGAGGCTCTTCTGCAAAATGTAAGCTATCGTTCCCCTGTCGTTGTCCCCAAGTGGATGTATACTGATGAGCCTACACCAAAACAAGGTCTAGAGATTAGGCTCTAGACCTTACCCCGAAATATCATATGGGTAGCTACAGTGAATATTAGTGCCTAGGGTGACATGCATGAGGACACTTTGCATCTGATATAATTAAGTTGCTTCCATCACTAATGCTATACATCAGTGGTTCCCAACCTTTTCAATTTCACGGACCAGTCAAGAGAGTAAAAAAAAATCCGCGGACCAGTGCATGCATCCAGGCATACACTGGCATTTAATTAGTCCAAATAATCATCAAAAACAACCAAAAGCATAAGAAATCCACATATCCACAACATATTTTATTTATTTTTGTAGCATTTCAAATTTCTATGCCAGAATGCCATGTAATCATAATATATATTATATGTTTCACATTATAAAAAGTAAATTGATAAAAAAAAAAATTCCAACTCAAATGCATGCCATGGTGGTAAAAAAAAAACTACAGTAGAAATGAGTCATGTTGACAGATTCATGTATTCAATTGTATTGTAAGGAACTATCAATACACCAAAATGTAATATTTCATATTTAACACATGAAATGAGAAATAGGCCTACATATATAGGCAATAAAAACTGCACTTATCCAAATCAGGCTCCATATTTTACCATTCAAATTTTATATAATTTAATAATGTTTGTGCAAAACTATCATAATTCATAATTTAACCGATTTTTGAGTATATTTAAGACTCAGAAATCCAAGAGGGTCTAAATATAAAGGCAATCAAAAACACTTATTAGTTAGCTTAACCAGGGTAGCTAAATGGGTGAGATTTCTGTGCTTGCTTTGCTGAAACAAGTTTCTCAAGACGTGGTTCAATGTCACTGAGCGCAAGACGAAGTGGCGATTTTATATTCAGTCTGTTTCTATATCTAGTCTTTATTGAAACCAGTACTGAGAACCCTGCTTCACACAAGTAAGTTGAAGAGAATGCCATTAACGGTTTCAAAGCAATGGCACTTAGTTCAGGAAATTCTCCCCGGGCATGAATCCAAAATGCAGGTAATGTTATGCTATCTTTTAACAACTCAATTAGCTGATCCTCTTGCAGTGAATTCAAATGTGTTCTCATTTGAGTCTGAGAAAGGACTACGAACCCAATCATTTCCTATTCGTGGATCCTCTTCTTCAGGAAAGTAAGTAGAAAAATGCTCAGAGAGAGAATTCAAATGTTTTGCAATGCTACATTTCAGTGTCAATATTTAACCCCTCTCTCTGATCATCAACAACTGAGGCAACACTGGGAAACATAATTATCAAAACACTCTCTTTCGATCCTATTATGCCAGATCATTATTTTTCTTAGATTATGAATAAAATGATAAGTAACACGTAAAGCAATCTGGCGGACCAGCAAGTCATACACCACGGACCAGCACCGGTCCGCGGACCATAGGTTAGGAACCACTGTTATACATAATCGGAGAGCAAATTATGTCTCGTGGATCCTGACACAAAGCTCAAATAGCTCTAAAGAATACAGTCTTGTGTCTCTAGTCGTGATGCAACTACTAACTAGCAGATGCTCACTATCGCCCGCATTTGCTAATTCCCACATCCGTACCATACCCATATCTGTATCATACCCATACCCATTACCATATCTGTACCATACCCATACCCATATCTGTACTATACCCATACCTATAATACCCATATCCGTTCCATACCCATATCTGTACCATACCCATACCCTACCCAAATCTGTACCAGACCCATACCCATACCAATACCCATACTCATATCCTTACCATACCCATACCTCTACCCATACCATAACATTCCCATACCCATACCCATATGCATACCATACCCATATCCATATCCGTACCATACACATGCCATACCCATACCCATACCCACAGCTAAATTAACCCTACTAATAATAGTCAGCAAAAGTCTACGAGCAGCACCAGCCCCGTTTACCTTCTGGTCACATACAAACAACTGACTATACATATCTTGGTGTAGGTGCAGTAGCTGTTGATGGGCTTTGAACCAATGCTGATGCCATTGGCGGTTCCGGACCATCATCAGTAGTGCCTGATGTTTTTCTAGAATTACCCACTGAGTCCATTTCAAATCGAAAATAACAAAGCTCAGACAAAAATCTTTTATTATATACCGTTGGGGCACTTAATGTTGAGGATTTCTGGACAGTTATTAAAATATTATTCTTGAAAGACGTCTTCACAACTCCAGGATCCTTTGAAGCAGTCTTAAGCTCCTGAAGCATTCCTGGAGAAATGCCCATTGGATTATAACATCTTAAAATCTTAAAGACTCCAGGATCCTGTGAAGCCGTCTTCAGCTCCTGAACAGATTCCTGTCGGAACCGCTTCCCTTCACGGAAGAAATCCAGAATTTGTCTTCGGAATCATTTCTTCCGCCTCCTGGGGAAACGACCATTGGATTATAACGTTTTCTTAAATCTTAAAAACTCCAGTTGTATAACTGGAGTAGCATTTACTGTGATCATAATGCAGGTGGTTCATAGTTACCACATGAGGTTAATTAAACACTTCATAAATTCTAAAGGTCGAGCAAGTTATATTTTCATTTGAAAAACCTGTACATTACTTTTATAAAAAAAAAAAAAAAAAAAGGGATGTCCTTGCAAATCTATAAAGATTTTATTAATAGTACTCAATCTGAGCACAGTTTATTTCATCAGAAAACATGGAAAAGGGAATAGGAAAGGGGAGGGGTTGGGAGAGGGAAGAAGGATGGGAAAGGAGGAGGGGAGGGGAAGGGAAGGGGAGGAGGAAGGGGAGGGGAGGGGGAAGGGAAGGGGAGGATGAAGGGGGAGGAGGGGGAGGGGAGGGTAGGGGAAGGGGAGGGGGGGGTAGGGGAAGGGGAGGAAGGGGAATGGGGAAGGGGAAGGGAGGGGAAGGGATGGAAGGGGAGGAGAAGGGGATGGGGAGGGGAAGGGGGGGGAATGGGGAAGGGGAAAGGGGAGGGGAGGGGAGGGGAAGGGGAGGAGGGGAGGGGAGGGGAAGGGGATAGGGGATAGGGGAAAGGGGAAGAGGAAGAAGGGGAGGGTAGGGACACAAAACACACAGAAAAGTAGCCAAGGACATTAATATAACAGATGCTTGACACAACGCAAACTTTTTTTTTTTTACTAATTCTGAAATCATTTTGTAAAATACTTTAATTAATATGATCAGCTTTTAAAAGCATTAAAGGTTCGAAGAACTGCAGGTTTCTTATGCCAATGCGTTTCTTGAACTTAGTGAATATTCTATGAGATGCATAAGTGATTGGAGCTTGTTCCCTATAAAGGCACTTGCTCTTACATTTTAACTAAATCACACAGCCTAAATTGGGCCTTCAACCTTAAAAACCAAATAAATCTCCGGGAAGAAATGGGCTGCTTAGAGTAGTCTAAAGTTTATCTAATTAGTTAGATAATTAGACCACATAATTCATAAGGAGACCAAGGCTGTTACAATTGAATTAAAGTTGTCTAACTCAAATATCACAGCAATAGGTTTAAGTAGGCAAAATCCATAGCGACCAGGTATAAACAGTTTAGTTTACTTCGAAAAAGAAAAAATCTGTTTCTTTTTATAATATAGTGGCGTCAGAGAAAGCAGCAGACATGGCCGTGTTCATCTTTATAATGTTGGGTCAAGGATACAATCTACATATAAAAAGTAAAAAGAAGAGAAAGGTATCTTTCAAAACTGGGTCAGTGCAACCATAAATGTCAGATGAAACGTGTAATGATCTCATATTTCGAGTACAGTCCACTTCCATTTAAATTTTTCTTGATATTTTTATAATCTCTCTCTCTCTCTCTCTCTCTCTCTCTCTCTCTCTCTCTCTCTCTCTCTCTCTCTCTCTCTCAAACTTATTTTTGTGGCATAAAATGAAACGTGGAATACTACTGAAAGGATTGCAGATGGTTTTCCCAGAGAGAGCACTTCGAATTCCAGCAGCTCAAGCTCAGCATAAAATTCGAGACGAAGTTGGGAAGAAAGTACCGCTCAATCCAGATAATTTTACTTAGATTTTTTTTTTTAAGGAAAAGCGAGGTAGGTAGTAGACTCTAAATTGCAGGTTGCTATAACGTGAAGTCCTATAAAGGTTTTTCAGTTAGATAAAAGTCTAATGAATGATTTAAACTAAGATAACTATGAATTCCAATTAGATCCCTTTTGTACACGAACATATGGTAAGTCGTAATGCTTGTGAATTATAACGCATCTCAACTGAAAAAAAGCATTGGCTGCATTTATGATCAAAAGCACAAGTAAAATTTCAGTGAATTTTGCCCTAGGTAGCCTGTCTGATGATATTATTATTATTATTATTATTATTATTATTATTATTATTATTATTATTATTATTATTATTATTTACTGGCAACAGAAAAAATGCTGATTAAAGTGAAACTAGTTAAAGTCCAAAACGGAATAAAAATTTGTGAAAGTACCTAACGCGAGGGTCAAAAGCGCAATGATTTGAAATGTCTCGAAATACGAGCTGACAGAAATAATGAAGAACATTCATCTTGGTACATCTTATCGTAAACTACCCCTCAGAATACACAGCAGTCTGCGCACTGGGATGCGCAGAAGGCTGTTGCCATGACCTTTTTACGGAATGACGTGGGGGCTACATCACAATGCAAGCTGTCTACATGTCAAAACTGGCTCAAACTCGTTCGTGCCATGACATTTCTCAACGTCAACCCCCATGGCAACACATAGGGGCTTCATTATGGCTCTCCTCTCCTGGCATAGGACGAGGACATTGCCACGTACGAGGATTCGTGGAAGGGGACGAAGCTCTCTCTCTCTCTCTCTCTCTCTCTCTCTCTCTCTCTCTCTCTCTCTCTCTCTAAGAAATTAAATGTTTATCCTAATAACTGACAGTGTTGGTAAAATAGCTACCTAAATCTTATAAAATTAATGACAAGAGTGATATACCGGCGTAAATGAATTTCTGGTAAAGAATCGAATCTTGATCAATTGTCCTGACTTAAATAATATAAAAATAACACAAGATTGATTTAGTGATTTATTTTAACCTGGCGAAAAAAAAAATCACTGACGCTGATTGAGATTAAAAAAAAAAACGGTCTCAAAAGGTAAAATAATTCGTTTGTTTCCTGTCGGGCGTCATTACAAAGCTACGATTCTCTTCATCAAGAAAAAAAAGAAACAGATTCCTTCAAATTTACGCTCAATTTACTGACCTATGCAAAACTGAAATTATCCCTGAACTACACCTGTTCTATATAGTACAAATTTAGATTGTATTTTAACACTTAACTGAGGTCTAATGGCGTAAGTATGATTATTTCAGTTAATACTGGTCAGTAGACACAATCTTACAGTTATTGGTAAGTGAACACATTCTTATGAAACCAACCGAAAAGAGGGTAAACTTGCAAACTATAAATAGATAATAGGCCGCGCTGCATGTGGAAAAGAAGAGAAGCAAGTTGACAGAAGGGATGACGTATAGTAAAAGAAAGATGAAACTAGCAGTTGCATAAAGGAATGACTGAATAACTATAAACACAAACAGCAGTGGAGAAATAACTAAATTCCGAAAAGCTAAGGCGAATGAGGATGTCACTTTAAGGTGGTAGAATATGTCGTCTCTCGAGCTTCACACTATCGGTCTACACTATACCGCTTCCAGGAAGACTAAAACACAGTACTCGGGCAATTTTGGCTGGAGGATAATGTTTCTAAAATGAGGTTGACTTCTGCACAGAAAATCAATATTCTAACATCAATAGAATACAAAGTTTTTTGCCCCATTATGTTATACATTTCTTGAGTGCCATGAAAAAGGAGTCATAGAGTCAAAGAGCACACGATGTATTGTCAAATATGCAGGATCATTAAGTACAGTGTTACCGATGTTAAACGAATCCTGGAGGAGAACAGTTCAAGATCGGTTAATGAACAGAGTTGCTGTTACTGTAGTTCAGTTTCTTACACCTCTGCTACAAGAGCCCGTCCTGGCGTAAAGTACAGCTAAATCTAAAGCTGCACCGCTCCCTTCATTGCTTCCGGTTCCATTCCAGAACGTTGTTAAGGTTAATAGCAACTTTATGCTTTGCTTTTTGGAGGCGGGGGTGGGGGCGAGTGGCGGTAAATAATTGTACCAAGGGCAGCATTGCCTCAATAACGTACTTCTTTTATTTTTAGTTACGGCTGCTCAAGGAGCAAGAGGCCGTGATTGGCATTCAGCTAGCTTAATCTTCAACAACCACAATTTTTTTCAGACTAACACAGCTGCCATTACCAGAGACTAGAAAATAGTAAAACAATAATGATCCCACAAATTTACCATCTTGAGGACCAGATATGATAGGTCTTGGCTCACCAAAATCCTCAACACCAACAACAACTGTTGTCGTTAGCTTAAAAAAAACAGCGAATGATATTAAGTAGGTCCAAATAGATTTCGGCAGACAAGTTACAAAATTCTTTATAAGTATATTGTGGTTAACGAAGCCTAAAACAACACTGAAATAGGAGCAAATACTGACCCATTATCATTATCACTGTTGTCCTAGTTAAGACAGCAAACAAGGGATTCAGAAGTATCCATTTGTTTCTTGTATGCACATTGGTTGTCAGAAAGCAAGTGTCTAGATTCTAGTTACCACAAGGGCTTACAGATCAACTTCCAAGCAACCTCAGATATTCTCGACTGATGAAGATCGACTTATCATTGTTGCCCTCGGCAGTGACACTACACAACCCTTACGAAGTCACCTTGTGGTACAGTTTCTGCTGAACTGGATAAATACTACTTTCAACTGAGAACTAAAAAACAAAACAACACAATGTCCTTGCTAGTTATTGAATATGTTAACGCGGTTTGGGCAAGTAGAGACGATAACTTAAATGTAAATTGTAGAATAAATATTATTAGATGTAAACTTAAATTTTCCAAATACGTCTTATCAAGATGCTGTAAAATGAACACCTTTTTTACAGATGAATTTGTAAATACTTTGTAAATGGTGCATATTGTAGAAATGTAAAGCTTATTGTAATACTGTTGTCTAATCAATAAAAGAAAAAAAAACTTGGAAGATAAGCAAAAATATGCTGAGCTTGGGAGAAGGAAGCTAAACAACCTTTTGACAAAATAATAGCAAAAGTAATTTGGGAGAGAGAGAGAGAGAGAGAGAGAGAGAGAGAGAGAGAGAGAGAGAGAGAGGACGAAAACAAAGGAGAGGAAAACCATACGCATCCTATTAAAGCCTTACGCAAATGGTTGCGCAAGATTCGCCATCTGATAGCGTCCATGCCACAAAAATGTTTACAGATAATTTATTTATGATGTAATGAAATGTTTTGATACTTTTCTGTATGTATGAAAACAAGCGCTTGGTATGAAGATGAATAAGGTGATTATTAATGCTATTAATGAAGATATTGTAGTGATGTACATTAAAGTTTTCGAAAACGAATAAGGTGGTTGAGTTTTCGGCCAGAAGTCTTCCGCCTCTGGGAAGGCTTTACATTTAGAATTCTGGTGATAGAAACTCATTTCTCGCTATAATGTGGTTCGGATTCCACGATAAGCTGTAGGTCCCGTTGCTAAGTAACCAATTGGTTCTTAGACATGTAATAAGTCTAACCCTTCGGGCCAGCCCTAGGAGAGCTGTTAATCAGCTCAGTGGTCTGGTAAAACTAAGGTATACTTAACTTTTATAGGCCTATGCACCAGTTAGCTTGGTGTGTACATGCAAACCCAGTGATGCATGGCAGTTTGTGTGTGTGTGTGTGGGTGTATATAGCTATATATATGAATCGTTGTTTGTGCTTTAAATGAAATCATTTCTCAGGTTTCACCTATATTATACAAGGGAGCGCAACTCCTGTTGACTCTGATTAAGATGTGACAGCAAAAATTTAATACAGCGTCCATGAATTTAAGACAGAACGTTCACCATTGTGAACAAAGAATACATTTGTCCTGGAAAAGTAACTCTCTTTCTCTCTTGTAGTTCTGGTAACTTTTAATTGCGAAAAAATAAAAAGCTTTTCTGGTATTTTTGAAAATTTCGTAATTCAATTGGCAATAATTGATATTTCAACTGGTGACAAGAAAAATCGTTCGGGCATATTTGTTAATTTTTGCGGCGAGACGTTACCAGAAACTTGCTTGGCTTTTGGGATTTCTAACCATGCACCGAGGGAATTTCCCCTCACCGCCTATGTGCCACGCGTCTACCGAGTGTCAAGTGACGGGTCATAGGGTGTCGCTTGGCCTTCATTTCTCTTAGATGAAAAGTTCAATCGCGTTTTTGAAGTCAGAGGATATTGGTCTTTTATTCGTCATTCTTTCATTCCTCTTTCATTACTCTCGTGAGAATACGATAAGCATAATTAATTTAGAGTTGTTTAATGTCTATAATTTTCGTGAAACTGAAGACATCTTGTCCATCTGTAAGGTACAGAAAATTTCATGTTTCGTTGATTACGGATGTACAAAATGCTCTATTTTACACGAAAATATCCAGAGCATTTCTTCTGAATTCCAGGTTTTACAAAATACTCCAACAAACCGACCAGGTTGCTACGAGACCAATGGAAAAAAATGAAATCGAAAATGATTGGTAACTCTTACTAAAACAATCTGGTATAACTGGAATTCGTTGACACCCTAGACCTTTATCATCTAAATGAGGTGAAGGACGAACATGGGGACCCTGTAACCCATCACTTGCGCTTTACATAAGCGTAGCACATGTGCGACCAAAAAAAAAAAAAAAAAGAAAGTACTCTGTACATGATAGCAGAAACAACAGCACCTAGCGGCGTCAAGTATATAAACTGGAGAAGATAACAGCGAAGCAGAGAAAGTCAAAGGGTACGTGATAGCACAAATCATATCGCAATGCGGAGAAACAGTACTCGAAGCTTATTAGCCAAGTGATGGCATAGATGACGTTGCATCACTGATGAAAGAGCTCTCGAATCGTAAATGTCAGAGCGTGCGTGATGTCATCAGTGGTGATTGTGTCAGTCAGATACAACACTTAGCTCCTAGCGTAGTTAGTGAAGTCAAAGGGTACGCGGTGGAATAGAAGATGCTGCAGAACAGACTTTAAACACTCAGATCATTGTACCCTGCGGAGAACGGCTTAAAGAATTCTGGGTTAATCTTATACATCCATGTACTGCACGTACCCTATGACCTCCGTCAAGGTGATTTCGCTGACATAAGTAACCGATTAAATATCTTTATCAAATAAGCCAAGACAGGGATGCAAAGGTTATAGGGGTTGTATCAAGTTGCATGTGAGGCTTGTTGGAATTAATGCAGATGACAGACGCAGACGCCGCGTCAAGAGGAACACAGAAGCCATATATTGGTATGAAGATAAATGAACTTTCCTCAAATGAAATGAAAAGATAGATAAAAATCGTAATGTTTAATAATCGTTTGTACACGTGTCAAGCAGGGGCGTCATTTAGGTGGGGCTGGGGGGGCGGGGGGCAACTGCCCCCAAAGACTCAACTTGCCCCTCAAAAGCCTCAACTTGGCCCCCCGCCTCACCCAGCCCCCAAGCCCTAAGAAGTAACAGCAGCTGGTTTTCCATTATTCCTACCGAAATTCAAATGTCATCATATTTGATTTATAAAGTAAAAAAAAATAAGTCATGTTTTCTTTTTAAATGTGCAATCATAAATATATGAATTTCTCGGAAACATTACGTTTCTTGATCCTTGTCTGTCTACTAGCTACCAGTGATGATGTAAGATAAATAAACAGTAGTGGGATTATATAATTTTTGCTGAAATACCTTGCTTCAAAAAGCACATAAAATAGCTCAAAATCAAAAACCTCCAGCTGATTAGGCTCGCTTCGCTTGCCTAAGAGGAAGTCTTATGATGGGGCTGAAGTGAAAAGGGGGTTGTCCTCCAGAGGAAAGCGACCATATAAGAGAGCTGTAGTAAAGAGGAATGGGGTCTTATGAAGGAGATGAAGTGAGGAGGGAGGGGTCTTAGGATGGATGTAAAGTGAAAAATTCTAATGATGAAACTGCGGTGAAGAGAGAGGGTGTTTTATTACGGGTCTACAACGAAAAGGGAGGCCATTTTATGATGGAATTGCAGTGAAGGTGGAGGGTGTCTCATGACGGAGCTGCAGTAAAGACGGGAAGTGTCGTATTTGAAACTGCAATGAAAGGGGAAGGTATCTTACGATGAAACTGCAGTGAAGAGGGAGGGCGTCTTGTGCCAGAGCTACAATGAAGGCAGAGGGTGTCTTACGACTGAGATGAAGTAAAGAGGGAGGTTGCCTTATAATGGAACTGAAGTGGAAGGGGTTAGTGCCTTGTAACGAGTTGCAGTGAAGAGGGACGGCACTGAAGTAAAGAGGAAGTCTGTCCTCTGACAGCTGCAATGAGAAGGGAAATGTCTTCTGATGGAGCTGCAGTGAAATGGGAGGGTGTCTTATGACGGAATTGCAGTGAAGATGAAGGGGATCTTATGACGACCTTTAGCGAAGAGGGAAGTCTTCTTATGCCAAAGCTGAAATGAAAATGAAGGATGTCTTAGGAAGGAGCTGAAGTAAAAAGGAAGAGTCTCATGACAAGCTGCAGTGAAGAGGGAAGGTGTCTTAGGGTGGAGTAGGGGGTTCTTATGAAAGAGCTGCAATGAAATGGAAGGGTATAATATGAGGGAGCAACAGTAAAGAAGAGCGGTATCTTAAATCTAACAGTCTATAATATATTTTGACTCAACAATGGCAAAAAAATCTGGCTAAATTACAGTAGCAAACTGTGTACAAAAAAAATGGTTCAACAAAAGGAAAACTCCAAATTCTATCTTGATTTCCAGCCACAGAACATTCTTATGAAATGAAATTGCGAAAGAAATGAAATAGGCAAGGGCACCTTTGTCTTAATTTCAAATAAAGATGTTGAATATTGAAATGAAATCAAAATTGGGAACAGAATAAGGTCATGAAATCAGACGTTCAAAGTTACGCATAGAAATAAAATTAAATATGCCAAGCAGAATGCAGAAATAAAACCGTGTTCATAACGTTGAACACGGAATAAAATCAAAGAACAGTCACATACTCAAATGATATCAGATATGCAAACTAGAATCGCGGATGTGAAGTAAATCAAATGCTCAAAGTTAGCAATGAAATTAGATCCTAAAATACGGAAAGTTTAATTCAGAAATGAAATAAAGTACTTTAAATTCAAAGAAAAAATGGAATCAAGTGCGTAAATTATTATTATTATTATTATTATTATTATTATTATTATTATTATTATTATTATTATTATTATTATTATTATTATTATTATTATTATTATTCAGAAGATAAACCTCAACATATAGAAGATGCCTACAGGGGCCATTGACCTGAAATTCTAACTTCCAAAGAATATGGTGTTCGTTTGAAAGACGTTACGGAATACAAGAGGAAATACAGAAAGAAGAGAAATACATAAGTACAAGTTGAACAGCAACGCACTACATCTTCGTTTGGACTTTTGAGGTACTAATTGCATAACATCCTCAGGGAAACTGCTTCACAGTTAAACGGTGTGAGGAATGAAGGACCACTGGAACTGTGAAGTTCGACAGCAAGGCACATTTAATACATATTGGTGTTGATGTTTAGCATATCAGGTTGCTCTCGGCAGGAAAAGAGGATCAGGAATTGATTGTGATAGCAAAATTTCTCCGTTAAAATAAAAACCTGTGTATACAACTAAATTAAAATCAAACCAGGAATTAATTCAACTATGCAAATGTCGAAGAATTGGAGTCGAACGCTTAAAAGTCATCACAAGAAGAAGTAAAGGCCAATGCAAAAAATTTCAAACTAAGAAAGAAGAACATAAAACTTTTCATTCAGAAACACGAAGAGGAATTAAATATGATGTGTTTTTATTTTGACCTTCAAATTTTCAGAGAGAAATTTCATTCCGTTAAAAATCAGCTGGAATCATTATGTCTAGAGAAGTTTTGTCCATTTTTCCAAAGCTTTGATATTTCTAAGAATTTATTATAATGTTAGGAAAAGGAACTTCCTGAATAAAGACCAAAGGATTGTTTGGGGAAATTTTCGAAGTCAGCACGGTGAAAGATACCATGTATAAAACTTCTGAAGTGGTTTCCTAGCTGGGTACTTTACCACCACTTCTTACATTCAGCATTCAGAAGTCTCTTACTTTTTCGAAATCTGAAAACGTAAATACATCCCTTCACGGCATAAAACTATTCACTCTAGGGGTATAATCTGTCGATGTTTTCTGCGACATGTGTTCTACAAATTCTGTAAATTAGAACCCCATGTAGACCATTCCCCACTCACTGTAGAAAAAACTGCTGAACTTGAAGAGTTTACGCTACAGTATTTTCTTTTATTCTATGGTGATTTTTGCCAAGAGAAAGTCAGTTGCTGTAAATTTGTATAAAGGGAACTCGGAAACTATCAAATATAACTCTCTAAAGTCTAAAAATATGCTGGATGAAGTATGCGGACAAGTTATAATTTCTGGTATATGGTTCATCCTTCAGTAATTTTTCTAATCAAGCACCATATTAAAAATCCCACTGTAGAATACAACAAATCTGTTTTTCTCAACGTTTAACAATTAGATTCTACCGATTAAAAGTTTATTGTGTATAAACAAATTTTATTTGATATCTGGAGTTATTTTCATGGGTAAATCGAAGAAAGACAGGACTGGAAAGTAATTTAATTTTGTGTGATCTCACGATTTGTTCTTCAGAGAAAGTAGAAACAATAACCGGAACAATTCCTAACCACGTAATCGATAAAGAGCTTTTTACAGAACAAAGCCAATATTCTTTCGTCTCCCCAGTTACAGGAAAAAAAACCCCATATGATAACAAAACTAAAATCATATATGTGGATGACATCAAGGAGAGGAATTAATTTCACAAGTATGAGTTCCTACAATGAATTTTATGGAGGTTTCACTAGAACAATAGTGACACCACTCATAGTACAAACGGGACACATCGTATATGCATCCCGAACTGCTTATGTACCGACAAGTACAATTAGACATGGTTGTACTTATAGATTATAGATTCGGATATATGAATGAATTTGTACCATGTGTCAAGGAAGCCACATTTAATTGAAGAGATATTCCTGGAAAGAATTTTGAAGACTTGTTGGTGACCTGTTGATAAAAATCCTATAATCAAGAGGACCCAGGTTCAAATTCTGGACATCAACGGGTGGCTGGGTATGCTTCATTTACAGCCCATTGTTCCTCTGTTCCGTGTTGAACTGAGCAATGAATTAGGTGCCTGGAGTCAGTTGCCTCTAGTGAGTCACAAACAGGGTGGGAAAATGACACGGATCTGGAAATCTCTTCCGTAAACCCCTACTAAGAGCCAAGAGACTAAGTCTCTGGAGCAACTCCCTCTTTACTGTGTGTATGTATGTGTGTGTATGTATGTATGTATATTTTTTCACATACGCCGAGGCATATTTTATAGGACAAAAGTTAATCTGCAAATTTCGGTTAATAATAAATTCACCACATTTCAGAAATAACTTACACCCATGGGTTATTATAAGTGATAAGTGCTTCGTCGCCAGTGGGATTCGAACTGCCTCAAGGGTGGGAAACAACGAAAGTACATTGACTACGGCCATTAAGCCATCAAATGATTCAATGGTCATAGTCATTGTATTTATCACACATAATTTCCCTTAGGTGTAAGTAATTACCAAGCTATAGTGAATTGGATATTAAACTAATTTTTGGTTTAATGTTTGCATACATGTGTATATAAATAAGCACACATATATTATAATTTATATATATACATTTATATATATATATATATTATATATATATATATATATATATATGTATGTATATATATATATATTATACATATACAATGTATATATGTATATGTGTGTGTGTGTGTACTGTATGTATCATCGCCACTATTGCCGCATGACGCAAAGTGCCTCTGTAAAATTCCGCCAGTCATATCTTTCCTGTGCTTTATCTTCAACAAATCTCCATTCATCTCCATTCTCACAGCTCCTGCCCAAGTAGTTCTGAGCATTCCATCTCCTCTCGTGTCCACAGGAGCTCAGCTGTCGCTACCACTTGCTATTCTCACAGGTTTGTGCAAAGGGCATGTCCAAGCCATCTTCATCTCCCTTTCACTAGTATCTCATCTAGACACGGAACGTCCGTGATTTTCCTTATAGTATAATTTTTCTGACCTGCAATCCGACCCCTAATATTTTTCTTAAAACTTCATTCCCAGATTGACAGCATCTGTTGTCATAATTATTGTTATACCATGATTCTAATCCGTATGGCAAAACAAATTGTACAGGACTTGTATATACTCTTACTGTACTTTTGTCTGGAATTTCATTCTGGTTGACTTCCAAACCTTATTTAGACTGACCATTGTTTGATTTACCACCTTTTTTAGCTTTTTAATAAGCTTTATCTCAAGAGATGCTGTACTGGATATCATTGTTTCAAATATTTGGATGATTCAACTGCGTTAATCCTATCTACATCTAATGCTACTTCATCCCACTGTGTGTACCCTGATCTCACGACTTCAGCTTTTCTTAGGTTTATCTTGAGTTCCATCTCTCTGGACAAATAACGCAATATATATATATATATATATATATATATATATATATATATATATATATATATATATATATATATATATATACATATATGTATATATGCACATACATATAGTGTATATATATAATATATATATATATATACATATAAATATACATCTTCTGAAACTTCATCGAATTCCTTTCAATGACGCCCATCACATCCCCCAAAAATTTTCCTGCAGAACTGAAAGGTGTTGCTAAGGGATCCTTCTGCGACCTTAAAGAGGGCATTACGTCCTAGAGGATACGTGATTCCTCAAACGTCCTCCACCTAGGGAATATGAGCCTCTCTCTTTTTCTCTCGCTCTCTCTCTTTCTCTCGCTCTCGCTCTTTCATTTCTTCTTTTTTAGCTGTCACGTCGACACGGCCACCCAGAACACTAGTATGAATATTGCTCTCAGAATATTCTTCAATTGTAACTATGTTATGATGTGAAATGCTGTGTTATGCGACTTTAGAATAACGTTAATGGCATTTCGACTGTAAGGTGATAAGTTAGTTATAGATATGTTTATCGTAAACGAATATATATATACAGTATATATATATATATATATATATATATATATATATATATATATATGCATATATATATGTATATATACATATGTATTTATATGTATATGCATATATATATATATATATATACACACATATATTCATTTACGATAAATATATAATTAACTTATCGCCTTACAGAGTCAAAATGCCAGTAACGTTATTCACATTATAACATAGTTATAAGTGAAGAATATTCTGAGAGCAATATTCATACTAGTGTTCTCGGTGCCCGTGTCGACGTGACAGCTAAAAAAGAAGAAATGAGAGAGAGAGAGAGAGAGAGAGAGAGAGAGAGAGAGAGAGAGAGAGAGGCTCATTTTCCCTAGGTGGAGGACGTTTGAGGAATCACGTAATGCCCTTTTTAAGGTCGCCAAAGGATCCCTTAGCAACACCTTTCAGTTCTGCCGGAGAATTTTTTGGGATATGATGGGCGTCACTGAAAGGAATTCGATGAAGTTTTAGAGGATTTTTAGCAAATTTCATAAACAGCGGAAGAAGTAGTTATTTGTGAAGACGGCTAATGTTTTAATTTCACCATTTACTCTTTTCAGCACCATCGTTACTATTACTGTTATTACTCTTACAAACATAACTGATATTTAAAAAAAAAAAAAAAACAGAAAGCCTGTTCGGTTTGATCTCATAACAAAACCTATTGACCCCTTCTCCCTTAAGTTCTGTTACCACTGAGATCACTTTAACATGCTATCGTAGATGTAGGGGTATTAACAAATTACTGGTAGTAACTGCAATAAAAAAAACTTACTCGACTCCATGAAAGAAGAGAAAGGAAGAATAGGTGTCAGACTGGTCCCAAAGGTGACGAACAAATTTACCCTCAAAATAACGTGGTCAATAAATATTTTATGTCCGAAACGCCAGCTCAAAATAGCCCACGGAACTGGTTTTTTTTCTCCTCCTTATGAAGTCCAGATATAACAATAATAAACAATCAAATTTTAAAAACTAAGGAAACCAGGCGACCTAATCAGACGAGATTGTAAGAGTATGCTTAACAGAAAGTTAAGCACATATCCATGAACTCGACCTCTTTCCTTTACATAAAATTATTGCTTAAAATTGTAATCTTGAACTCATTCACGCACCATGAGTCTTATGGCTTGCTCTTCGATGCAAGAGCTCGTGCTGGCGGAGTCCATCCTTACTCAGAAACAACAAAAACAACAACAACGACCAGGACTTACAACCCCCCTGAAAATTGTGTTGAAGTCACGACCTCTGGAGTCAACTCACTACCAGAATCAGAAATTCACTGTCTTCCTTTGTATTTCCAGAATCACTAAAGCCGTCATTTTCTAAGCAGCAACTGAAAAATCCAACAAATACAGAGAGCTCTGTGTACCAGGATAAGTGCCACAATAACTTGTTCCTATTTTCATAGGATCGGCAATACTTTTAAATGTACGACAAGCGTGAATTGAAAATATTTTATAATCTACTCCTGATGTAAATCCGGAATATCTCCAATAATAAAACGACGGAATTTTGAGAACGAGAGAGAGAGAGAGAGAGAGAGAGAGAGAGAGAGAGAGAGAGAGAGAGAGAGAGAGAGAGAGAGAATCCTACGACTTCCTTGACAACAGAAACAAGAGAAGAGAAAATGAAGACGTGCTGTCTCACTCGAGACAATAATCGTCTTCCACTGTCCATTTCAAAACGGATTCCCAAAACTTAATCGTTGTTTCAAGTGCGATACTGGAGGAGTTCTGTTATGAATCTCACTTTCCTGACCTATTTATCAACGACTTCTCAAGCATGCATATATATCTATCTACTGGTTTGTAAATTTCTCATCAGTAATTCTTTGCTATTTTCATCTATAGTCTAATATCCCTCACTTAAATGTTTTTTCTCTTGATCTTGTTTATTTTCCTCAGCTATTCATTGGTCTATTTTGGCTTGTTCTTCTTGAACGTGGGCAAGTTTTGAATATTAATGATAACAGTAATAAACAATGTATCAAACCGCTTCCTTGAGCAATAATTATAATAAAAAGACAGTCAAACGGGGAAATGAAAAAGGACATGATGCTCCAACCTCTGTGTATGATGCAGAAGTTGGGCATTACTTTCAGGAAATTCTGTTCGTTGCAGTGATTTCAACATTATTCACTTCATGACGTAATAACCGATCTTAAAGCTCACATTCTGCATATTTTTAACTTTCCATACTAATGAATTAAGACTTTGACATTTTTTTTACAATTTTACAGGTATAAGCACCATAGTCATCGGTGAGTGTTAGATGTTGCAACATATCAGTTATAAATCATCCCTTAGAAATATGTTTAACCAAGTTGTATGATTTCCCTTACTATTTCTTCTACTAGTACCACTGCTATTACTACTAGTACTAATGAAAATAATCATCATTTCAATATCAGAAAACCAAACTACTCTGTACCTCGCCCACTTGGCAACCAGACATCTAAGAGTCATGGTGATGTCATGTGTAAGAGGGTCCGGGGCTCTTAGGCCTAACGGCGCCAAGGTGACGTCAAACGTCGAAGGAGGGTCGTCACGTTGACAAGGAGGTACTCTGTGACTCTTCCCGCTTCCTGACTCCTTGACTGATGATAAGAATATCATTGCGAAAAACATCTATGAAAGAGAATCAGTGTTTCGTGATAAAAACACTTTTGATTGCTGCTTATACTTATGAAGCTCACACAAATATACAAACATCTGTTTGTTACAACACACACACATACACTCACACATACATACACACACACACACACACATATATCTATATATATATATATATATATATATATATATATATATATATATATATAATATATATATATATATATATATATATATATATATATATATATATATATATATATATATATATAATCACCTTTTTTTTTCTTAAGGAGGGGTGGCTCTATAGCGTGTTACCCTTCTATTTGCCAGATATTTTAAAAGTGGTTGCTAACATTATACCCATCTCTAAATTGGGTAGGCCAACTAAGTCGACTACCTATCACTTCCATAACTCAATGTCATCAAGTTTTCATGAAATGTGTCAAGGTTGGTTTGTTCTCGCCTAGGATTCGGAAAAAGGTGTCTTCGTTAGTGAGACAACGTCTTTACCATATGACCAATATCTATAACACATGCTATTTTAATCTTGACAGAGGCTGTCACCATGCAGTCTAACATTTTCCTGAGGCTTTTTCATTCTTAAAACTTTTAATGGTGCATACCTAACCATTTATATATGTAATGTTATTCTCGAAATATACACAAGGGAGGCGGCCAAAGAGGACACCAGTCCTCCGCCAATGAGAGTAACATGGTTACCCAATTTCCTCTTGTCTTTTATATTGCCTTATTCTAACAGCAGGAAACTGCTGCTTTATTTAAATACCCATAAGTGATGTTAACATGAACAAATGGATAAAAGAATCTGTGACCCAGATCCGGCCCCGTAACCACAGCAAAGCAAAATCAACCTTTCCTTCGAATGTAATGAATCTAATACTGTATCACAAAATTAGTCCAATAATTTTACCTAATCCTGCTGACACACGAACAAACCGGACCAGAAACATAACCTTATCGACGGGGTAATAAACCTTCTTTTTAAAGTCTCTTACATTACTTTCTTTCTTGCATAACCTTCCCCGGAGGTACTGTGATTTCTAGATTATGGACAACTGGGTGATCTCCTCTAGGGCATAAGTTACTACGCTTGTACGGTACGTTAGGTTAGTTTGGATGTTAACGGTTAGCCTAGTGCCACAACAAACCATGTTCACAAATCGCCTGCAGCAAAATTAAAGGAAAACAAAAATATCACGAATATTTACCTTAGTCCTGAGAATGTTCAGACATCGAAAGTGTAGAAAAAATAATAATTAAGAAACTGATAAACGTACTTTTAACACTACACTGACAGGCTCTCGGCCCCTTTCTGAAAGATGCAAACAAATGTGGCTTGAAGTTAACGCCTTAACGGTGACGTCATCAGGTACGGCCAACACGTAAATCAAACAAAAATCAAATTAAAATATATTCTAAATTTTTATTAAGATCTTGCGGTGGTTTAAAAATTTTTCCGAAATATTTGTCGTGCTTCTGTGATTTAGAGAAAACTAGTTGATGAACAGGAAAACCTAAGCGGAAAATTAGACTAACACTCATTCCTTTTCATTTATTTTTATTCAGTCTTATATTCTATGAGTACAGCAAATTCATTAATGCATTGTACTAAATCCTGCCATGAATAGGTAACGACCAAAATTAAAAATCACGAAAACCTCTTTTAATATAAATGTTGAAATTGCAACGAAGAAAATTATTGTGACGAGATATCTTAGCCAGCCCTGCTTTTGGGTGGCCCGTATAAGTATGGCAAGGTGTTGAAAGTATGAAGCTTTGTGTGGGCCTTTGGACTCATCTAATGCTAAATGTGTTAGAGTCCCCTTACTCCAATACTACAGAGTTATTCATAACCGTGTTTTCATGCAAATGCTCGCAAGGTCTAGCGAGGCTGTAACAGGCCTGCTAAATTACGTCGCCATAAACCATTGCATTAATTTTTCTGGCTTAATTTTTAGCTGCTACGTATACGCGCTTATCTATATGTGTTGCTGATTCACATTCATTGATTTGTCATCTTTATTTTTGTAGTATTCCATTTTTCCTAGATATGTTTCTATCGTGTCGTTTCACCTACCGAAGATGTGTACTTTGTTCAGCGAGGTAATTGCCTTTCATTCTTGTTCCATTTGAGTGTTTGCATAATAATAATAGTCTTCACATCCTTATTATCTGTACTATGTAACCCTTTTCTTACTTATATAGCTCCAATTTGTTTGCACAGTAGGTCTGTATATCTTTATTTTCTCTTTGTCTATACTTCGTTGTAGCCTATCTTGGTCTCCATAAAACTGAATGAAATTAAGTGAATGTGGCGAAAAGGAAAGGGAAAGGGAAAGTGAATAAAAAAAAATGTCAAGATGAGTGAAAATAAAGTGAAAATAAGGTGGATGTGAAAGAAAACAAGAGTTGAAGGTGGATGAAAGTATGGTGAAAGCAAATAAAGAGAAGGTGGTTCAAGAAATAATGATAACCCAAAAAACGATTAATGAAAATAAGATGAAGGTGAATGAAAGTAAAGTAAAAATGAGTGAAATAAGATGAAATCATTAATGCAAATGAATTTCCCTGCTTAACTGGCAGTGTCTTCAACTGCATAATAACCAGATGTATCTCCAGCTGCTAATCTCCTCGCCATGACATCCATCAACTGGCTCTTCCATTAAATTAAAGAAACAGTTCTTAAAATAGATGAATAACGCCAAACATTGATAAGTACAATAATATCAACTATGTCCACTGAAGTAATAAGATGTACTCCAATGAAAATGAGGTGAATATATATGAAAATTATAACAAGCAATATAGAGGTGAATGAAAATTACTTGATTTATTATATACGTCCTTTATTGTAAGAATGATCAGAGTTGGTTCCGTCTTCATACCTTTCTCGAGGGTCAAAGAATGACCTCAAGAATGTATCAGAAAGGAGCTCAACCCTGGAGATGTCAGGTACACATTTTATTTTCAAAAAAATTAATCACAATAATATTTATTATTTCTATTCCTGCCAACGTGAAAAAAAAAACTTGTTTTTATTTGCTTATGGAACTAAATGGGACGGCAGCGTGGGTCCTGATGTGGGCTTGCATTGTTAATTAAGACAATTAACGATAATTAAGTTAATCACATCCCGTCACAGGAAAAAACTGTGATCTTAAGACTATAAATAATTGAAATCATAAATAATGAATATCAGTTCACCAAAAACAAAATTAATTCAATAAATAGCATTTTGTTCAGAGATATCTGTCAAAAATTCAAGTTACAGAAACAAGATCTTACATCTGCACTTCACTCAGTATTTGGCTCAGAGATATTTCCCCAATTTCCTTAAAATCTCGAAAGCTTCAAAAACTTGATCTCACTTGTGCAGCGAAAGAACATTTTGATCAAAGAACTTTTTTTTCTCAAGTGACGTATATTGCATATCATTGGTTCGATACACGTACAATAAATGTCTGATTATATGTTGTTAGTGCTTCCATTATACGTAAAGTGACTCGTAATTAAGTAAGTAAAGACGTCAGAGTGGATATAATGCTTGATACATCATAGTATTCGCAACAAGAACCAATCTTTGCTCTTGATACGATGAGAGCTGGAAAAAACAGGTGTTCACAGGCAAATGTCAAGATCGGAATATAGAAATGAGACGGTTCATGCCACTTGAAAAGAGATTACTATACTTAATATTGCAATAAATAGGAGGGCATATATATAAATATGTATATATAGCACTTACAAGAGGTGAAATTCTCATATAAATATCAGATTAACAATCTCAGGACAGGACACAGGAGAGGAATCAGTGAACACTTGTACAGTATACAGAGGATCAGTTCTACGTTTATGAATTCACTCACCTACGGAAGACCAATTTGATATTTTATAGTTGGTTTAATGAACTTCGTTTTTAACTAAGGAAGACAGTTTTGTTTTTTACTAAGGAAGACATTGGTTACGATATTAAAAGTAAAAAATTTTGCTAACTTCAGAAGTGTCCAACGACACCAGTCGCGGGATTACATTCAATAACGCAGTGAAAAAGGACAATTTAACTTGTAGGTTGAATGCGTAATTTTTGGTTGAGAGAGAGAGAGAGAGAGAGAGAGAGAGAGAGAGAGAGAGAGAGAGAGAGAGAGATTAAGACAATGTCAATAAGATTGCATTGACTGAAAATCAGGTTCCACCAGAGTAGCTCAGACGACCTCATCAAGTTTCTCTTAATACCTAATAATATTTGTACTTATATATATCACAAGCGCATATATGCATAAGGCAATATTATATTAAGAGGACTTAACTTTCTATGAGAATGGGTAACATAGTGGGAGGATCCTCTTCTTAAAGCTACCAAGTGCATTGGTCATGACTGCAGGATCTGCAGGTGCCTCAAACGAAAACGTGGGCGCCTGGTTGACTCTAGACCAGCGTTGGAATCTCTCAGACTTGACTCGGCAGTTGACACACAATCAGCTTCGTTGAATGTGACAGCACCTTGTGTTTGGATCCAATTATTGACTTCTTAGACCGTGACTGCTCCTTGTGGTTGGATATAATATTAGACTTTTTAGGCTCTCTGTCCTTTGGGTGGAGTTCGATCACCAGTTGGTATGTAATCATTGGCTTCTCTTAAACTCTTTGACTGCGTTTCTTTATTGGAATAGTGCTAGTTTCCAATCTCTTCTGCTAATCTGGTTGGGTCTAATTCAGCCGCTGATAAGGCTGACAATCTCTCGATGTTAAACATGCTGTTTCATGAAGTCTGTTCATTAGCCACCCAACCAGGAGTTAATTACTGCTACTTTCGGCTGCCACTGGATAGCCTATTTTTCTTGGCATACTTTCTGGCTCTGAGAAATGAATGATAACAATTTGCCTCATCTTCGCCATACCTAGGAAACGCCATTGTGGAGGTCAGCTCTGGAATTGGATGATTCTGGCGGTCAAATAAGGTGAAGAATGCTGATGACGTCGACGCACACAAAGGGGTCAAAACAAGGCAGAAACTTCCAACCCCTTTTCAGTGAGTAAATTCCTCTTGAATAAGCGGAAGAAGATGAAGTGGGAAGAAATCCAGAGGTTTAAGTGTTGATGATGGCGATGGACGCCATGGGGAATGACTGTATTCTTTGCTAACATTCATTCCCTTTCAGTGAGTAAATTCATCTAGAAGATACAGAAGAAGTTGAAGGAGGAAGCAATCCGGAGGCGAGAACGTGGGTGAATGTTTAACTCAACTTGCCAGCAGTGATCTTTCCGGGTGTGTGTCTCTTCTCTTAGCAGACCAGGGCCGAGCGGAAGCATCGCCTTGTGATCACAGAGCAGCCTGTGCAGGTGCCGCAAGAACAGAAGGTACCCTCGCCGCACTTGCCCTGTTCCCAGAAGTGACCTCCGCAAGTTTCTCCGGGTCCCTGGAAATGTCAGATGGGACTGAATTTAGAAACGGTGTTCATTTAGCATGAGGATAAAACATATAAAAGCCAGGTAGAAACAGTATAGAAAACATTTCCAACAACCAAGCCAATGGTTTTTTTTTATGTCCAGTAGTCATCACACCTGTATTTCCACACATCTTGCATCACAATTTAAATTTATCTTTATAACCTAGGATTGAAATCGTTAGGGCTCTCTCTCTCTCTCTCTCTCTCTCTCTCTCTCTCTCTCTCTCTCTCTCTCTCTCTATATATATATATATATATATATATATATATATATATATATATATATATATATATATATATAATATATATACAGTATATATATATATATATATGTTGTATATATATAAAATAATATATACATACATATATACATAGATATATATATATATATAGTATATATATATATATATATATATATATATATATATATATATATATATATATATATATATATATATATATATATATATATATATATATACTGAGACTATATTTCACACTGTAACAGAGTTTATTATAAATCATATCTTGGGTTGTATCTGCACAGCCAAGACAGATTGGCCTCGGTCATTTCATCCAAGAAAAAGAAAAATATTTTTGTTAAACCTGCAACTCCTATCAGTAACGTCGAGAGAAACGTCCAGGGAAGAGTTTAATAATACGGAAATCACATCAGAAGTCGACCTGATTGGTGAAATTATAATTACTGACTGCTTACATTAAGCTAACAGTAAATGATGCAAAAGTTTAACGTGCATCTACCTCAGCAAATATTCTTCGCAGGAGAGAGAGAGAGAGAGAGAGAGAGAGAGAGAGAGAGAGAGAGAGAGAGAGAGATACAAAACTTTGCAAACTTGAACCTCGGAGGTGATACCTGGAATAATGTTGAATGTTATGCAAACAGTACCCTTGAATGTTGAATGGGGATGTTTATTACAAGGAGCGGGTCTTGAAAATCGAGCGCTTCAGAAAATGAATTTCTTCCACTCAACACTGTCATCGGAGTAAGTGGAACAAATACGTTCTGAACACGTCCGTCACTCACCGAGGTCGCGCTATAAGGAAAGCCAATGCACATATGCTGGCGAGCAAACGGTAGACAAAAAAGAGAAGAAGAGGAATATGACGAAACTTCGTTGATCTTTTGGTTCATGGTGAATGAAAAGTATGTTCTTGATTAAGCTGGCCTTATGCCAGCACGGGCTCTTGCTCATAGAGCAGCCCGTAAGAATGAAAAGTAGATGAGGGTAATAAAAATGGGTTATTGTGGAAAAGTAAAAAATTAATCATTTTGTCAATGGAGAATGAAACCCAAATGAAAAGGGGTTTTATAAACATAGAATTTAAACTGGATTAAGGAAGACAAAATCGAACAGAAAACGAGAGTGAACAATGAACAAAGAATAAATATTAAGTGACAAAAAGCGAAAGTAGATAGAGGAAAACTTAAAGTAGAGGAACTGGTAAAACGCGAAGGAAGGTGGAGGCGCAAAGTATAGCGAAGAGACAAAAGACGATCGAAATGCGGACAGCTACCGATAAAAATAAACGAGGATGAAAGTGTACGCAAGAATTTGCAAGACGAAAACAAGGTAATTGGGTATAAACAAAGGAAGAATAGAAAAGCTGATAAAGGACGTACAGAAGGGAGGGAAAGGAATGACCGTCAAAAAAATAAAATGAAGAGATAGTCAACACCAAAACCATGAAAGCAAATGAGGGAAAAAGAGCGAGAGAATAAAAGAACTAGTTCGTGCGTTCATAACTAGTGCACAGAGCATCGAAGGGGGATTAACTAAACGTAACTGAACTTAACCTACTGAAATGACAGGCAGTCTTCTGAACACAAATAACTACTGCAAGTCAACAATACAATATTCTCAAGATATTTCTCTAATGAAAGACGATATCACAAACGACCCATGTCTGGTAAAACGTGAAACCTTAAACAGTATTATATAACAATATGTGTCATATTTCAGTGAGCAAAATTTATAAATCATTCATTCGATTATAAAACTTTTGACGGAGTATTGAAGTTAGACAGGCTCCGGTGTCACCAGATCACCATGGGAATACGTCCGAATCTTTAAAATTTATTTTTTACTTATTTCTCAACCGAAAATTAGTCATGCTTGTATTTATATATGCTGATTTGTTCTCTCTCTCTCACTCTCTCTCTCTCTCTCTCTCTCTCTCTCTCTCTCTCTCTCTCTCCTGTCTGCTGCACATGTAACAGTCTACATGTTGAATAATAATAATAATAATAATAATAATAATAATAATAATAATAATAATAATAATAATAATAATAATGTGTTTCAACAGAAAGAATTTGAAAAAAACTCACCTTAGCGCACACTTCATTCCTGCACCAATCCAGAACGGTGCCATACGTGCATTTCTCTGGTGGGGGGCGATCATGTTGAGTACAACGAGGAGCACCTTCGCTGTTCCTGTGAAAATAAAAATATTCACTTTGATCAAGATTCTGGTCAAGCGTAGATGATTTGTCTGATAAGATAGATTTAGCATTCTTATGTGAATCGCTCAATCAGGCTGAATAATAATAATAATAATAATAATAATAATAACAATAATAATAATAATAATAATAATAATAATAATAATTCAGTATATTTAGTCATTAGTATCGAATTTGAAATAATGTTTCTTTGTCGAAATATATCGTATTATGGTGAATAACAAAATCTGTATGTATACATATATTATATATATAAATATATATATATATATATATATATGTATATATATATGTATATATATACATATACACACATACACACACAAACACACATATGTACATATATATGTGTGTGTGTGTTTGAGCACACACACACATACACACACACACACACACACACACACGGCGCTTTTTATAAAAATGACTTACTGGAGAAGAAGAAGAACAAAGAAGAGAGACATGAGAATGCAAGCAGCAAACGACTTCATCTTGATGTTGTTGTATTCTTGTCTTTCCCTGGAATAAAAGTATGAGGAGTGAGTGCTTTGGTTCGAGAAGCCATTTACTTATATTTGCGTAGTAATTTTTTTTTTATATTTACGTAAAGCGTTTCATATACTGTATATCTCATAAATATATACCTTCCCGGAATTATAAGAACGCAAAATGAATTAATATAAAGATACTAATCACGACAGAAAGAAATCTGATGTATGCTTTCTTTATGAGTCTCCGTGACAATCCAGGGTTATACAAACTGCTAATACTCATTAATGTTTTATAAGTAAAGGGAAATTAACGATTTAGAAATAGTCATACAAATCACGTGTGAAAAATATTATTAAGAATTTTCAACTACCAAAACTCCTCATAAATGCTTTAAATAAATTACGAACGCCTTTATCAATAAAAATGTCTTTATCAATAAAAAATCTGTAGGAACTGACCAGGTCCTCTTTTGCCCTCAATCGCAAGCTAGCGCATACCAACTCTTACTCAAGATCCTTCCCAGTTGGCCAAACGTTTAAAAGCGCACTAAATGGCTTATATTACAAGCAAACATTCTTCTTCCCTATTTTCATATTTCTTTTTCATTCAAATGCGAATCCAAAAGTCTTCTCGGACGTTCCTCAAGACTCCCTTGGCAACAACTGATGTCTACTTCTGAATGATCTGTCCTTCACGCTTCTTTATTTTCTGTACCGTGTAAGTTAAAGTTTTTGTTATAAATATTCTTTGTTCGTTATTTGCATTCTAAAACGTTTCACGAAATTCACGGCAATACCTTACGTCTTTTAATGAATTAGATTGTTTTATGATGGCTATACGTACTGATTACATCCCAGAAAATAAAAGTCAATAGATAAACGTATTAAAATCACTGACCGATCTTTAAAGTGATCTCGGGTCACATTTCGTGGAATATCAATCCTCATCCTAGCATTAAACTGAACACACATTCTATTAGATTAAACTAAAATCAGAAGAACGAACAATCAATTTAAAATCTAAAGAAAAACTGGTCAAAGACGCAGGACGGCTGTAAATTCCCGATCCGGGGACACACGGCTGACATGCCCGTGGAAACGTTCGCCGAGCTCCCGCAGTCCCGCAAGGAAACGTTTAGCCCCATTACTTGCTGAACCGCCGGGGTCAGTTTAAAATGTGGCCACAGTCTAAGTATTTTACTCTTAAAAGAGTGTCTAGAAGCTTTAAATATTAAATTATTTAATGTGGTGTGTAGACACAACTTATATTCACCCTAAAAATATGATATGAACCAGAGAATAAGTGGCCACAAAGGAATATGATGCTAACAAAAACTTCATCTTTGCAATACTCTGTAAGAAAAACATAGTAAAAAGGCAATAACAGCCTCTGGGAAACAGTTCTTAAATTTACTCTAGAAAGCAAAATCACAACTGGAAACTAAACTTAATAACTACGATACAGTATGAACAAAATTAAGCAGAGGAATAAGATTCCCGCAGCTTACCAGTAAGTAACTTGAGAAATGTCAGTCGATGATGGTGGTGGCTGTAAGAGTCAGAACGAAGATGTTGGTCGTTCGGGAGAAAAACGGGTAGTTGTCGCAGGTGTATCCGGGCGAAGTGGCCTCTTGTAGTAACTGCCACGGAAGAAGCCCTCAACAAACCTGACCACAACTACCTTTCAGACCTCTTACTGAGCTACAACGGGTCATGCTACAGATTATATACCCGCGAGTTCACGCCTCGATCACATGACCGACGCCCCTGGACCTAGCCAACCAAAGAGACAAGAGGAGGAGGTGGAGTAGGCGTAGGAGGAGAAGGAGAAGGAGAAGGAGAAGGAGGAGGAGGAGGAGGAGGAGGAGGAGGAGGAGGAGGAGGAGGAGGAGGAGCAGCGGTCTCCTTCCCGAAACACCCCTATCGCCATCACTAGGCGACAGAAGAGGGGCACTACAATTCCCCTCTCGACTTCTTCATCTTCCCGGTTCCCCCCTCGGAGCTTTAGCGTATTCCCTCACTCATAAGGCCCCGGCCCCCCTCTCCATTCTTTCCAACCCCCTTCTCCTTCTCTCCTCAGCTTTTCTATAGACTCATTTCTCTCTCTGTCTCTCCCCTTTTTCTCGTCACCTCTATGCCAAAGACCGCTTCGTCTCACAGTTGTATACCCCGACGGAGGGGGAGGAGCAGGGCAGGCTAAACGCGGCCACCCTAGCAACAGGGCATCACGAGCGTTATAGGTGGCAGGTCGAGCTGCCCCTGAGAGACAGAGAAAAGTCCTGGCTTTCCCTAACTGAGAAAAATTGCCAAATATTTTTATGACTTGGCTTCTCACTCCTCCTAAGGAACCGAGGCTCATTTTCTTTTCGACCGAATGTCCAGTGCCCTTAAGACCAAGCCCCCCCTAACCGATCCTGTACCCCTACATAAACATCTCCTCCCTGATCTTCCCCCACCACTTTTCTCTCTCCTGGATACAGACCCCTCCCTTTTCCTCCTCCTTCCATTCCTCCTCCTCCTCCTCTTTTTCTTCTTCTTCTTCTTCTTCTTCTTCTTCTTCTTCTTCTTCTTCTTCTTCCTTTCAGTGGCACCCCGGATACCAAAACACCAATAACCCTTCGCCAAAGCACCCCAGCCCCCCTCCACCCCCATACAAGCCCTATGCCCCTGTGCCATTCTCCGGCAGTGGGGCATCGGTGCTAAGAGGAGGAGAAGGAGGCAAAGTGCTGGCCACCCCCTTAAGCAGCCCTGCCCTGACTCAGGGCCAAGGTCAAATCCCCAAAATGCCTTATGAAATTGTAATGGACATTTCACTAGAGGAACATCACGGTCCTTTCACATGTTATTAATGGTTCTTTCGTTACGTTTGGTAATTATCTTAATTGATTTTACAGGAAAACTTGTTCCTGATCTGTAAGTAAACAAAGGCCTGCATACTGCTTTTTGGTAGGGTTTTCTTTTAGGATTTAAAAAGTCACAGGTAACATATTATACTCAGTTAATGAAAACATACCGAATCACGAAAACTTACAAAATATAAAATTACTGGCAGTAATTACGATTAAACCTGATGAAACTGGAGAAGTGTCATCTTTTAATTCTGGATGTTGAATACCAAAAGCAAATTTTTCACTGGTAGTATAATTACTCCAATGTCTTGCGGTTCGCATTCAGTCGCCGCCCACGACAGAGCTGAGAAAGTTCAGAAACGTATGGACTATTGACTTCTTTTTAAAGACGAGAATAAACATTTACACACACACACACATATATAATATATATATATATATATATATATATATATATATATATATATATATATATATATATATATTCATATCTATATATACACATATGTATACCCACACATACATGCATATATATATATATATATATATATATATATATATATATATATATATATATATATAAAAGGCAGATTTATTCGAACAACTCAAGTATCCCCTTTTGTGTTCATCATTTAGAACACTGTATACGCGCATGTGAAAAAGACAGCACATTTTTAGTACCACGTAACATTTCAGTGCATAATTTAAAGCAAAATACTTTCCCCTATTCCATCACGCTTCATTGTTCCATGTTTTGTGTGGCTAACATTGATGAAAATAATAGCGATATTTATTTTGAAAAGTAACAGTTATTGCTTACCATAACTCATTAAGAATTTGTTTTCATCTCTAAAAGAAATGGAACCAAACTTGTCTTCCAAAGATCGCCTCCGATAAAATTAATTTCTTTTTTATACATATTCGGATACGAAATAAGCACTGACTTCGTTACCCGTGCACAAATTTACTGGCTTATATTTTAGTTAAATAAATAAGTTTCCTAGCCACATGTGATTCTGAGGTGAAATCAAAACTGTCATTATCAATATTACTTAACAAACTAAACTGATATTCCTTTCTGTGTCAATTGAAGATCGACTGCCTGAACTTATCATGAAATAATAATAATAATAATAATAATAATAATAATAATTATTATTATTATTATTATTGTTATTATTATTAATTACAAAATATTAGTAACAGTAACAATAAAAATCCTCATTATCACAACAAACCTACTGAATAGGTCACGAGGTATCATGAAATTAGAATAATACAACAAACTATCATGATAATATCAGCAATGATGAAACATTAGTATTTCAACGATCACAATCATCATCACCATTATTATTATTATTATTATTATTATTATTATTATTATTATTATTATTATTAGATACCTAATTCAAGAGGCATTATTACATAACGATTCAGTTTCCTAGTTTGCATCTCACATTCCTGTCTACAAATAGATTGCTTGCTCTTCAACGGGGGGCAATATGAGTACAAGCCTCGGACAAAGATACCCAAAGATTTCTCTTTTAAACCGCGTGTCATAGCAGATTTATTCCTGTATATCAATGACTATGTATGTGTGAAAGTAGTTAATCCCGTACTTATACTTGCTGAAAGCATCAGCATAATTATCTATATTCTCATTGTCTCAAGGCTTAATATTAGAAATTAAGAAAATGTCACGTGCAAAATTAAGATATGTACATGTTTTCACAGATATTAAGCCACACATTTCGTTTAATATTCAGTTCACTGTACCTTGGGAATAACTTACACCCAAGGGGAACTGTAAATGATAAATGCTTCGTCACCGGTGAGATTAGTCACCGCTGGGATTAGAACTGGCGCTCGCTTGGGAAACAATGAAAATACAGTGACTATGATGACGGCTCAGCGGTCGTAGTCACTGTATTTTCGTTGCTTCTCGACTAGGCAGCAGTTTGAATCTCACTTGTGATGAAGCACTTATCACTTACAATTCCCTTTCGGTGCAGTGAACGGGATATTAAACGTAATTTGTGGCTTAATGTCTGTGAATATAAGAAAATTGTCCTAGCGTATGTGACAAAAAATCACACACACACACACACACACACACATATACTGTATACCAGAGAGAGCATAGCCATGTATATGCCCATCGTTGTGGAAATGATGGTACATCTCGGTTAACTGAAAATGGAAGATAAAATTAAAATTCAGGGAGTTAAACTAATTAGTGCTTCGGTGAATTGCAATTCAGAGCTCCGAAATGAGAAAATTTCGACAAAACTTGAGACAAGACCCTATTTTTTTTTTTCTGCCTTTTTAGGTCAGCCATGAACTTTTTTCTTTATGAAAGTAATTCCCAAAACTTCACCCTCTCCAGAGAAGGCTTGAAATTTGTACTTTCTAAAAGTGGAAATGCATGAATACTTTCTAAAGGAGGGGATGTACGAAAACTTTCTGAAGTAGGGAATATATGAGTACTTTCTACAGGTGTAATGTATGAAGAGAAAACTGCCTTTCATGAAAGTTAAATGCAATTTTGAATGTTTATAAAAGGAAAATTACTCAAAACTAATTGAGATGAATTTTTTACCAAGTATTATGACATTAAAAGAATTAAAAATGTAGAGATGAATAAAAGTGGTTACAAGTTAATGTAGGTGAAAATACGGCTCAGTTCCTTTTGAGACTATTCAGTTATTTGGAAAGGAAAGATATTGATTCGTTGAGTGAAAAGAAGAGATGAAGGCGTGGAAAATGCAGTCAAGAAACGCGAGAATGCACGCAGCATAAAGGCGAACGGTGCAGCGTGTGTAAGGGACATCATCACAATACTGATGAGCCTTCCGTGTAGGCCTAGGCGTAGGTAGCGGCTAAGTTTTCTGCGCAGGGGCTCATCAGTGATTCAGCAGATAAAAAAGAATTGCGGGGGTGACCATCGTCTTCTTGTATTTTTCCCCTCGAGCTATCCCTTGTCAAGGGAAAACCCTTAATGCTTTATATACATACATATATATATATATATATATATATATATATATATATATATATATATATATATATATATATATATATATATATATATATATATATATATATATATATATATATATATATATATATATATTCAGTACAATTTCTTATATATGTGTGTTCGTGTACGTTCTGATGCACAGCATTAGTGCTCGGTTACTTCTTTCACATGTAATGAGTATAAACAACTGATAGAATAATCATTATATTGCTTTAATTATCGCTGTCAAAGCAAGAGAAGAAAGACTTTGTACCGAATATGATTACAGCTTAACCTTCGCCACTTCCAACAGAAGTGAAACACTCTATACAGCACGTTTACTGAATACTCAATACTACCTCCCACTCTTTCCATATTTGAACGTCCGCTTTAAAATTCCTTAAACAAGCACTTTACATAATCCACTACCAACATCGCGCGTCAAGCTCCCATGATATCTGCTCAATTTATGCAACTATCGTAACACGGAGGGACGAGGCATGACCAGACAAGGTGCCATATGATTCGTAAAAGTCACACACAAACAGGTCTGAAAAGAGATGGAAAGTAGGTGGAATGTATGGACAGTGAAGAAGTGAAGAACACTAACGCTTTCCACTCTATAGTCTTGGCTGTTGAATATATACGTGTGTATAAATATATATATATATATATATATATATATATATATATATATATATATATATATATATATAAAGTGAAGAAGTGAAGAACACTTTAATGCTTTTCATTCTATAACCTGCCTGTTGAATATATATATATATATATATATATATATATATATATATATATATATATATATATATATATATATATATATATATATAAATTTATATACATATAATATATGTATATATAAATTTATATATATATACATATATACATATACATATATATATATATATATATTATATATATATATATATATATATATATATATATATATGTATATATATATATATATATATATATATATATATATATACAGTATATATATACAGTATATATATATATTAGTTATGTACATTCCTATATTCAAATGGATACGAGTAATCTCACTGCTGACATTATAATGTCCAGCAGCGGAGATATATTTAGATATTAATCAGTACAGCACACCATCAATCATCTTAATGAAGACCTACAGCAGCGGCAGTTTTATCCAGTGACAAGGGCAGTAACAGACGACTTACGTGAAGCAGCGTTATGTAACTCGCCGCCATCCTGCGATGAATGAACATTCTTAAGGAACAACTCAGCAACAACAAAAGCCGGAGACAGACAAACAGACAAACAGACACACTAATATTACAGAGTTTTGCATGGAGTCCTTTCACGCTAGGTTGTTAAATATATTCAAGTTATTCGGATAATGTATGATGTATAATGATGAATTCATGATGGACTCGTCATGATAATGTAAGGTGTATAATGATGAATTCATGATGGACTCATCTTGATAATGTATAGTGTAAAGTGAATTCATGATGGACTCATCTTGATAAAGTATAGTGTATAATGATGAATTCATGATGGACTCATCTTGATAATGTATAGTGTATAGTGATGAATTCATGATGGACTCATCTTGATAATGTATAGTGCATAATGATGAATCCATGATGGACTCATCTTGATAATGTATAGTGTATAATGATGAATTCGTGATGACTCATCTTAATAAAGTAACCATGCGTCTTATCTCAGATATTGTTCACATACACACTGCATTCTGCTACTAAAGGGGTGTTTTGATTACTCCTTCTTTGACTTGATGAAGCTCCGGAAAATAAGCGTTAACTTGGAAGATGGCACTTCGTAAAAAGTATGGATTGTCCTTGGAGAAAAAACAAAAAAAAAAAAAGGTTTGTGTTAATCGTAATGGATCCTCAAACATCTGATCATATGTACTTGGTTTCATTCATATCTCTCTTGATACTATATTTTGGGGATGGGTACAGCATTTCGGTATTTTATTCTTGAACCATTTCATGGGTTGATGAGCTCTTGATCAATATACATCCTTAATCAGTTTTAGGGCCTCATCCACCAAGATGCAACTGTTTAATGCAAGTTTCACGAATGCTCTTTTTATTTTTCCAAGGTAAGGGATTAAACTCCATGCTCAGCCTTCACTTTTATCAGGACTTGGAGACTGGCAAGACGGGGAAGCATTTTCCTTCCTGTGCCCATACGTGAAACGTGTAAAACCTCTAACACCTTGAATGCTGGTTTATTTTTTTCCAATATTACTATACTTGTCGTCTCCCAAACCTTAAATTAATGAAAGTTAAATTGCAAAAGTCTTGTCTTGTCTAATGAATTTCAACTGCCACTCTAGAGCACCTAGTAAGAAAGTGACAAAGATGAGCAAGAGCTTTCGTTAAAAGTCGCCTCCCAAAAGTAACTGATGAGCTAAAGCTAAAAGTGCACCTAAGTTTCAGCTGGGCTGAGACCAAAGAATTCAGAAAAACTGTGATATTCAGATTCATCGCCCCGAGGATGCACAAACCTTCGTGGAGATACAAATTACACACGGAAATATCTTGTATAATTTGGATGCTGTTGAAGTGAGGCAAGGTCCCCCACCAGCCATACTTTCCGTAAGGGAAAAAGAACCGGAAAACACAGAAGAAAATGCTTTCATGGATAAAACTAAAATTCTCTCCAGTCTGACACACATCTTATTGTAAAACATACTCATAAACTCTATAATATGAGGACCGTTGGAACTAGCAAGCAAATCCAGTCACCGGCACAGCATTGGAGAAAATATGAAAAATGGTGCAAAATTTAAGGATCCAAAGGTGCATCCAAAATATCGCAGCATTCTGCAAGGCTGCTCAGTTTCTTCCAGCCTAACTAGGTCTGGATATGAAGAGGAGCCTCATGGACTGAGCCACGCTGGATACATAAAACCAATTTAGAAAGATTCACAAAATTCAGGATATGACTTTTGTATTTTTAGATTAAGCAGAGACAACGACTCTTAAAACAAGCTTTGTATTACGTCAGGATCTACTTACGCATCTGAATGAAAATGACCCAGTACTGAACTGTGCATAAAACTCTATGTTCACCTTCTCAAACTTTGTTCATTTTTTTTACTCACATAATTCCATCACCATACATTTTCAAACCACCATCAATTTCAACTGATAGTCTGGACCCAAGAAAAACTTCTATTATGGCAGAATTAATTGTGTAACATTAGCTAATGAAAGCACAATTTTATATTAGAAAAATAACCATTTTATAGGTTATACGTACAAAATATTCACAACAGTATTGCAACAAAAAAATTACTTCCACTTGCAAATACTTCACAAAAGTCACATCAAAATCTAAAAGTAGGTATGGTCCGGGTATATAAGAAATTATAAAGCTTGGAGCTGTAGGGATCCTTCATGGTATAGAACAGTACAACTTCAAGTGACGTAAAAATGAACTTATCACGTAGGAAATCAAAGTTCCAACCGATGTTCCGTAAAAGCTGCACAATTTTCCGGATACGAGTTCAGCGCATGATTAAGTTTTCCGGTGTGATGACAACGCTAAAACTCACCGGGCTTCTGTCGCTCGTTATAGTGTCAGCTGGCCTTATGCCAGCAAGGTTTACGTAGTAAGTCTGATTTCCTAGAACTACCGAGAATCGAATATTCAAGAATGTATTCTACAAAAGCATACCGTATCAAGGATGTTGGCTAATAACTTCTTAAACTGAAGCGTTGAGTGTTCCACTGGAATATTCAGGGTAGAAAAGGGCTCGAATCTGTAATTTATGGCTAAATATTTGAAAGTATATGAATATCACTGTAAAAGTTACATATTCTTATAAACACATAAACGCAAATATATATATATATATATATATATATATATATATATATATATATATATATATATATATATATATATATATATATATATATATATATATATATAAATGCTGCTACGCTGAAAAAGTTAATTAGCATTTGGAAAGATAATGGTGATTTTTACGTTGGGGATGGGAAAATCAATCTTTCTAAGCAAAAAGACGATTGGCAAATATAAAGAACTCACTGCATCTCGATATTCTCAGGATATGACAGATATTAGAAGTCAAAGGGAATGATAAAAAAATCTAAGAATAAAAAAAATACGAGTAAAGACAATAAGAAATTACTCACAGGTTCTGAGCAATTGCAAATGAGAGTCATAGGGAGGGTGAAGTCGAAATGTCGCTGCCTTACTTATCATTAGGCCATACTAACTTTGACTTCTAGAATCATGAAATTAAATTTACCATCAAGAAAAAAATACTCAGACCACTCATTTTTTTTAATATTCATACTTTTTTAGGTTAATGAATTTTATATAAAAAAAAAACTTCTTCCAACAACTTTTGCGGTTGTTGTGAAATACTGGCGTGAAAGCGCTGATATTTACACTGCCAATATAGCTGCCATCCATGCACTAAATGCAATACAGTAAATAGTAACTTTAATTATATTTCTTACCACTAACAAGTGTCCTAAATCTCCGGAAATTCCATTATTGTTTTCTGGCGACATGAAACGCCTCCATTTTCGAAAGCTGTAAAGATAAGCTAGTAAATTATGTGGTCAAGAGGAGATGGCCTATAATCCTCAATGGCATGTCCTGTTGCAAATCAAATTTAGAACCCAGAGTTAACACTCACAGAGATTCATCGTTCTTAAGATGAAGATTAATGGAACGGTTTATTTTTCGTATTAAGAAACAGGTAACAAAGGAGAAAGTTAGAAATGTACAGCTAGAAGACTGTATAGAATTGCAAAAAGGAGAAAGTTAGAAATGTACAACTAGACTCGAACAAAGGAGAAAGTTTGAATGGTACAGCTGGATGAGTGTATAGAATTGATCAAAGGAGAAAGTTTGAACGGTACAGCTAGAAGAGTGCATAGAATTGAACAAAGGAGAATATTGGAATGGTAGGCTACAGCTAGAAGAGTGTATAGAATTGAACAAAGGAGAAAGTTGGAATGGTACAGCTAGGAGAGTGTATAGAATCGAACAAAGGAGAAAGTTGGAATGGTACAGCTAGAAGAGTGTATAAAATCAAACAAAGAAGAACGTTGGAACGGTACAGCTAGAAGAGTGTATAGAATCAATAAAAGGAGAAAATTGGAGTGGTACAGCTAGAAGATTGTAAAGAATACAACAAAGGAGAAAGTCGGAATGGTACTGCTAGGAGAGTGTACAGAATCGCACAAAGGAGACTTGGAATGATACAGCTTGAAGTGTGTATAGAACTGAACAAATGAGAAAGTTGGAACAGTACAGCAAGAAGAGTGTATAGAATCGTACAAAGGAGAAAGTTGGAATGGTACAACTAGAAGAGTGTATAGAATCGAATAAAGCAGAAACTTGGAATGGTACAGATACAAGATTGTATAGAATTGCACAAAGAAGAAAGTTAGAACGGTGCAGCCTAGAAGAGTGTAGAGAATCACACAAGGGAGAAAGTTAGAACAGTACAGCTAGAAGGGTGTACAGAATTGAACAAAGGAGAAAGTTGGAATGTTACAGCTAGAAGAGTGTATAGAATCAAAGGCGAAAGTTGGAGCGGTACAGCTAGAAGAGTATATAGAATCAAAGGAGAAAGTTAGAATGGTACAGCTAGAAGAGTGTATAGAATTGAACAAAGGAGAAAGTTGGAACGTCACAGCTACAAGAGTGTATAGAATAAAAGGAGAAAGTTAGAATGGTACAGCTAGAAGTGTATAGAATCAAAGGAGAAAGTTAGAATGGTATAACTAGAGGAGTGTATAGAAATGAACAAAGGAGAAAGTTGGAGCGTTACAACTACAAGAGTATATAGAATCGAACAGAGGAGAAAGCTGGAGTGGTACAGCTAGAAGAGTGTATAGAATCGCACAAAGGAGAAAGTTAGAATGGTATAGTTAGAAGAATGTATAGAATCGCACAAAGGAGAATACTGGAATGGTACGGCTAGAAGAGTGTATAGAATCGCGCAAAGGAGAAAATTAGAGTGGTACAGCTAGAAGAGTGTATAGAATCATACAAAGGAGAAAGTTAGAATGACGCAGTAAACGAGTGTACAGAATCGTGCTGACTAAGACAGAGCAACAAATAAAGCTTTAATACTATAGGCAGAGTCGGTTGTTAAGCGGGAGAGATTTTTTGGTCCTAGCCTAATTGTTTATTGAGGAGGCTGAGATTTTGAGAGGGCGTATGATGAGGTTTACAGAGTTGAAGAGGGCAATTTTTTTTTTCCGGGCTGTTCTGTGCGAATTGTGGTTCGTTAACATCACTTAAGTTTCTACATGTAAACAGAAGCCTGTGTAACCATTTGGGTATAAACTCAAGACGAGTTTAAACAAAATATGGGGCTTGAAATTTGTGCGTTCTTGACATCCTTGGAATCCAAGTCAGTTTAGTGCAACAAAGGCTCATAGTTAGAAGAGAGAAGCAATACTATAAAAATGAAGCAAAATATGGAATAACTGAATTGGCCTTTGAACCAAGATGTATCGTTGGACGCTATCAATATTAATTCCTTGCCGATTAGTCACTGAGTAACTTCTGAAAGGCTGAAAGAATGAACAGATAAACGGGTGCAGGACAGGAATGACAACTTGGGTAAGAAAATCGATCAGGGAGGAGGTCATTTAGTCAAGTACGGAGAATGGGGAAAGATAAATAGAGAGTATTTAAATGAGGGAGGTTTTATAGGAAAGTTGACAGGGAACAAAAATTAAATAAACAAATTTTAAGCATTGAAGGATGCAATATCAGCAAAGGTACAGGATATGCCAACGTGTGCAAATGCAGGTGAGTAACAATGACTCGAGTCTCGAAAAAGAAAATGTTTATCTTTTTCTCGTTATGAAATAAAACGTACAAGCCCTAAGCATACACAAGGTATGAGAATTCGTGCACATAACGAGTCGGACATATTCGGTGTGTTGTCATGGGGACAGCAGCCTCCCTTCCGCCGAAAGAAAATTCGGTGGGCCAAAAGCAAGGCTTGAAATGACAGTAGTCGCGAGTAATGGCGGTGGGAGCGACCATCCAAAATGGGGGAAAACACAACAGGCGATATGTAAAGATCCTGGAGCAAATTGGGATTATTATTGTAGCGTTGGGTAACTCCACCGACACATTGTCCTGTGACCTCTCCCTTACCCGGACCCCCTACCCCAACCCCGACCCCAGCCATCCACACCAACCCTTCCCAACCCCGCGTCCCCGCCACCCTCAAACCCCAAAAGAAACATGGGATAAATGCTTTTCTCCTCTTCTCCTCCTCATCCTCAAATTCTTCTTCTTTCTTCTTCTTCTTGCTCCTTCTTGTAGAGCCCCTAACCCATGGCAACAGGAGAAAGAAACTCCTCACCAACGACGCCCAATTCCTCCTCCTCCTCCTCCTCCTCCTCCTTCTCAGTTCTCCCCTCCCCAACCACCCTACTAACCCCCTGCCCCTCCTAATCTAGTTTCACACACTACCTTCTCAGAAATAACAAAGACGCTTCTGGCTTATAGGATATCTAATATTGTCGGTCTTCCCGACAACATTTTCCTTGTTTCTCTGTTGTACATACAAGCATGCATATACTGGCCACACATACGAAAGCGTACACATACATACATACATACACATACATACATATATATATATTATATATACAGGAATATTATATATATAGGAATATATATATTATATATACAGGAATATATATATATATATATATATATATATATATATATATATATATATATATATATATATATATATATATATATGTATGTATGTATGTATGTATGTATATATATTGTGCGAAAATTAATTAATTTACTTGTATTTAAGTGCATGAAATAAGCTGATATGTGCATTCACACATTTTTATTTCAGTCATGATTTTTTTTTCAATATCGTAAATATTCGAAAAATAATAGTAAAGCAATTGTAATTCTTGACAAACTTTCCCGTTGCAGAATCAGAGGGAAATATAAAGAAACTGTCGAAAGAAAACTAGCAATAATATAAGATAAAATCCGAAGTTTAGCTACTAAGGAGCATTCGAATGATTAGCTAAATTTCCCTTGGCTGAATTCTTGTAATGAATAACATGCAACTACAACAACAACAACGCGTTTTGGATAATGATAAGGATTTCTCAAAGAGGAATAGAGAGTGTTTTTAACCGGAGGCACCATCAAATAAAAAAGGGGAAAAAAACGAAATTCCTTCCTATTTTGGTTTTCACTAAATCGGATTTATAATCATCTCAGTCAGGTTAACAAACGAATAAGGCAATTGCTCCAATAAACGTAGGAGGCATGCTAATTTGAATTAGCCACTGGTAAAAACTTATCATTCTGGCCTTCATACACAGAAAGTGGCAGGTCAGCCCTAAAATTCAGGAACACCAGACACAGACAGCACTATTATCATCATTAGTATTAGTCTTATAATTGTTGTTGTCGCTACTTTGTTTTTATTCAAAAGACCGATGGCATATTTTTCTGGAGCGGGACGAAAGAAAATTAACTTACCTAGAACCCCTATGAGAAAAAGAAAGCCCATTTGTATGACAATGAGAGCAAAGATTAAACTACACGTGAAATATAAATCGCAAGAAATAACCAATAATTCATAAATCAGCGGCTTATAAGTTAAAGGAAAAGAAGGAATATAGAATTTAGGCCAGAGGCCAAGTGCCGGGACCCATGAGGTCATTCAGCGCAGAAACGGAAATTGACAGTAGAAAGGTTTGAAAGGTGTAGCAGGAGGAAAACCTCTAAGCAGTTGCACTATGAAACAATTGTTAGGAGAAGGTGGATAGCAAGATGGAAGAAAGAGATTATGAATGGAGGTACAGTAAAAGGAATGAAAGGGGTTGCAGCTAGAGGCCGAAGGGACGCTGCAAAGAACTGTAAGTAATGCCTACAGTGCACCGCGTGAGGTGCACTGACGAGGTGCACCGACGGCGCTACCCCCCTATACAGAGCTTATAAGTAGAATAGATTCCAGAATAAAAACTAAAAGCAAACAAACAACGAAGAGGAAACTCTAAACTTAAGAACCTGGACAGGAAGCAATGTTATCACTGTTGACTTTGGTCAGTATTTGCATGGGTTACCAGCAATGGAGGCCTGGCAGGACCGTGGACTCAACTGGCATTGGATCTGAGCTATACCTGGATGGGCAACCAGCTATATTCAATAAAGGCCTAAAAAAGTTGATGCATAGGCTCCCATGACCACCTATGAGGGAGAAGGCGTAAGGTTAGTACCTTCATTCCGGAAATCAATGCTTAGAGTCTCTCAACAAACCTTAGGAGTGTGGTGCGTGCAATGGAAGCTCACCTAAAAGCTAACAAATGGAGAAAAGGGGATATAGAGCCCTCGACAACAATTTTTAAAAATCAGTCTTAGAAAATAACAAAGGCAAAACGAAATTTAACTTAAGAAATTTTTAGGTAAATGGACGTTCGGACAAACCACCATAGCTCAGTAAACCCATGTATATACTTTGTTTGTGTTATTCCTCTCTAGAGCCACTATATAATAATAAAAATTACTTTAGGCACACACACACACACACACACACACACACACACACATATATATATATATATATATATATATATATATATATATATATATATATATATATATATATATATATATATATATATATGCGTGTGTGTGTGTATGAATCAAATACTCAGTAAGCTATACGGTCTTGCCTGACGCTCTTCAAATGCCAGCTGCCCTGTTTCTTCTACACATTCTCTGTCGGTATCGAGTAACTTTAAAGTTCTTCTGAGGACTGACTGAGAGTAAAAGGAAGTCAGCATCAAAGGAATAAAAAAGCTATCAAATATGAGCTTGGAAACAATTCTTACCCAATAATAGTCCTAAACTCTTCATTTGTTTCGATGTTTCTTTTTATCACTTTTCTAACAATTAGTAGTAATCTTTGCTTACACCAGTAATAATAATAATAATAATAATAATAATAATAATAATAATAATAATAATAATAATAATAATAATAATAGTGTCCCTTAAGTTGTCCTTTGCACAGGATACTAGGTCTTGGCAGGAAATACCACTGAAAAGAAGCAAATGGGAAATACACATGTTAACGAGAGCTTTGTGTTGTGGAATATGGGACCTACTGATTCCATCTTCGGTTGTCAAAGGAAATATAATCAACGCATGAAGTCAAAGAAGTATATAAAAATTATGAAAGTAATTTTAAAAGCAATTTTTGAAAGGATATTTATGAGATCCGCATTTTGTAACTTTATCTGTCTTTGGCTTCGCTCATGAATTTTTATTTATCTTTAAGCATTATGATTGTTCTAACAGTAAACTGTTCTTGAAACTCCTATAATGATGCAGTATCTTGTATTTGCTCTATATTTTTCGTTGATTCCTCTCCAGGAAACTGTTATTAACTTAGGAAGACAAGGGGAAACCTTTCGTATTAGTTTCTGAAAAAAAAAAAATTGTTTACTTGTGACACTCAAGCTTTATAATGTACTGATGGGTCCTTCTTTAGAATTACGATGTCATACTCTGGGTGCACAAATAATCTAAACACAAACACACACATACATACACACGCAAACACTATATAGTGTGTATGTGTATATGTATATATATATATATATATATATATATATATATATATATATATATATATA
>NC_089752.1:30943883-30978883 GCF_040412425.1 Macrobrachium rosenbergii
GGAATTGGTGAAATCCGGAGATCCTTATGAGACAGATAAAATCTTTGAGTTTTGCGAAGAAGAAGAAGAAGAAGGGAGAGAGAGAGAGAGAGAGAGAGAGAGAGAGAGAAGCTTACTGAAGAAGTGGGTTTAAGGAGGAAGGCCCTTAGTCTCCTGATCTGAGAATGTTTGTAAATTAAAAGGCCAGTCATTCTCATGTGTCGAGGTAAGAGGAATTGCAGCCAAAGGTGTTCCCTCTTGCTTTAATGGAGCAAAATAATGAAGCATATAGAAGCATGAATTACTTATTTTGTGAGAAAAGAGAGAGAGAGAGAGAGAGAGAGAGAGAGAGAGAGAGAGAGAGAGAGAGAGAGAGAGAGAGAGACTACTTTTTTCATACGAATTTCCTGCTATGAAAGAACCGTCATCCATTCCAAATGCGTCCTGTTCAATTGTATTTTTGCATAGAGAGAGAGAGAGAGAGAGAGAGAGAGAGAGAGAGAGAGAGAGAGAGAGAGAGAGAGAGAGAGAGAGAGAGAGAGATTCTTTAACTGAAACATTATCATCATATAGCATTTATCTCGTCTCTCTTACGAAGATAACCTTTCACTCACATCATAACTACATCCGAGTTGTCGCTTGGACAGGAACAGGAGACCCACTCAGTTGAATGAATTACCTTCGCCCAGTGGCAAATGAAGGTCAAGTTTATCTCGTGAAACACAAGACCACACCGAAGGTCAAGCGGAGCAGGAAGAGGAGGTCCTAGTACAAGGAACCACGAGACGAATTCGTCAGGAAATGAGGGTCTTCATTGTGTATGGGTGAGGCCGGGTCCTTGCAGTACCCATTTCCTAGTAACAAGAGCTTAATTTTTATGACTTAAAACTATGGCACCTTCCATTATTATTCTGACACTCTAGCAGCATATCTTTATTTAAAACTACGTATATTCATTGTTCCTTTTGAAATTTTGATAAAATGCGAGCATCATTTTCTATTTAAATGTAAAATGTAAAAGCATCTATGCTTTTACGATGAGCTCAGAAGCACGTCTGCAGAGCATACATTATACCCTTAGGCAGGCAGAGAGAGAGAGAGAGAGAGAGAGAGAGAGAGAGAGAGAGAGAGAGAGAGAGAGAGAGAGAGAGAGAGAGAGAGGGAATTTTTTCGATCGTTAAAAAAATCCTTGAGAGAGAGAGAGAGAGAGAGAGAGAGAGAGAGAGAGAGAGAGAGAGAGAGAGAGAGAGAGAGGAGGGAGGGGGAATTTTTTCGATCGTTAAAAAACCCTTGAGAGAGAGAGAGAGAGAGAGAGAGAGAGAGAGAGAGAGAGAGAGAGAGAGAGAGGAGGAGGAATTTTTTTCGATCATTAAAAAACCCTAGACGAAAGATTGATATGTGAACTGTAGGCCCAGAATAGTTGGCTCGAACTCTCATACTTTCATCAATCGACAACTAATAATCCTTGCCACTTAAGGTTGGCCAAGCGTCCACTTGTACAAGGACTCCATCGTAGCTACTTTAGAGTTACATCTCTTGACATTCTTCTCCACCAGGGCGCAAGAAAATTACACATAAAATGCAAATGTAACTGCAAAGAACTGATTTTCATTTTAGAAAAATTATGCTAGATAATTTTAAGGTATAACTGTGAAAAGAAAAGAGCCCTCTTGTTGGGCCAACTGACAAAAAGAAAAAGAGTTATGTATATATATATATATATATATATATATATATATATATATATATATATATATATATATACACTGTATATATATATACATACATACATACTACAGTACATATATATATATATATATATATATATATATATATATATATATATATATATATATATATATATATATATATAAAGATATAAAGATATAAAGTCGACAGCCCACACGATCTTACTATGCAAGCGTCTAACGGAGTAAAAATGGAAGAATAATTAATAGTTCATTCAAGTAAAGAAACGTGTAATGGGAGGTCAAAACGTAGACACAAAATATGACACAACGCAGGGTATTGAGTTTCTAAAAGATGTATTTATACCGAGAAAATGGATATAACAGTTGCTGTCACTCTCATCATGTCACTGACTACAAGACAGAAAAAGCCTTCCACCGTCCTTTCGCCGCTTCATTTATTAGTCTTGCTCTTCCTAGAAAAGCCCTTCCGTTCTGATTCATCTACTCTGCCTAACCGCTTATCACTCTCTCTCTCTCTCTCTCTCTCTCTCTCTCTCTCTCTCTCTCTCTCTCAGTGTCTCTTGTAGTGTGAAGTTAGATAATTTACAATCATTCAAATCTCTCTCTCTCTCTCTCTCTCTCTCTCTCTCTCTCTCTCTCCTCTCTCTCTCTCTCTCTCTCTCTCTCTCTCTCTAGGAGTCAGTGTCCCTTGTAGTGTGATATCCCATAATTTACAATCATTCAAATCTCTCTCTCGCTTTCTCTCTCTCTCTCTCTCTCTCTCTCTCTCTCTCTCTCTCTGCGTCAGTGTCCCTTGTATTGTGATGTCAGATAATTAACAATCAATCAAATCGGTCAATCAACCTCTCTCTCTCTCTCTCTCTCTCTCTCCAAAATTATACAGCCTTTTCACTACCCTCTCTTATTGCCTACATTACCAAACGACCACAGTTCACCCTTGATACACATACCACAAAGACAATTTATTTCAACAACTCCCATCCTTTTCCTTGCATTAACATTCTGTGCCCACACTTTAAATACGAAGAGGTGGCCAAGTACTCTTCATATTTGTCATAAAATTGATATAAGGCCATTTGGCTAGTTCCGTAATAATAATAATAATAATAATAATAATAATAATAATAATAATAATAATAATAATATTCTGGGTTCATTCTTATGGGATTAGCCAAGTGGCGTTATATAACTTTTAATAACAAGTATGATGATGACGACGATGATGATTATTATTAAGTGATCATTCTTATGGAATTACCCCAATAGCCTTATGTCATTTTAAATAACAATTATGATTATCATTATTATAAATCATAAATATAACACTGATCTGACAACAAACACCAGAGACATGGCTATGACAGGAATGATAATAGCTTTGGCAATGGAAGACCAAACTTACATTTTTATTACCCCTGGCATGGCTCTAGATGTTGACACTAATCTCCCCCTGATCATCACATCAGATCAAATTTCGATTCCACTGAACAGACGTCAGTCTGGTGACGTCTGTTCCTTCCTATTGAATTACGAAGCAAGATGGAATATATATTCATGTGAGAAGTGGAAGCAGAGATACGGAGAAAGCTGTAAGTAATGTCAGTATTATTATTGTCTCCATAGATGCCTAATATCTTTATGAATGGAGTGACATGAGAAGTTAAAGACAGTTCAATATATGTAGCTGCAAAGTTGTTAATGCAGATTAGAATGGCTGGTGTCAGCAGAGATGTAATCCTGATGAGAGATAAAGCATAGAAACTGCCCACTAGCGACAGAGTTTGACAGTGTTCGCGAACAGAGATAGTTAGAGGTAAATGTGATCTATATTAATGCTATGAGAACACATGAAAGCCAGGAAATTGGATCAACAAACGTTGCTTCGGATATGTAGTTTGTAATACATATAAGGGATTATGGTAGGATGAGAGAGAAGAGCTTAGTCAGAGTAGGTAAAGCAAGGAAGCAGGAAGTATGCAAAAGATTTGGATGGGACCTGGCAGGCCTATGATAGCCACAGATGGGAATATATGGAAGGATTGTTGAACCAACTCTCCTTTATGGAAGTGAAGACTGGATGCTGAAAGCAAATGTAAGAAGAGAAAGTTGAAGCCTCGGAGATGAACTGTTTGTACAGCATACGTTGCGAAAGAGGAAATGAAACATAGAGACGTGCAGAAGAAATGGTAAGATTAGTGCAAGTAAAAAGATAGAGCAGAGTATTTTGAGCAGGTCTGGTCATGAGGAAAGAATGGATGACGACAGGTTAGTGAAAAGAGTTCATAACGGGAAAAATGTTTGGAGGGAGGAGGAAAGGAAGAATTACAAAGTGCTGGATAGCTGGTGTGAGTCACTGAAGAGGAATTGCCTTAGTAAACAGAGAGTGGGAAAAGCATGTAGCAGATAGAGGCTAATGGCGCAGTTTGTATGTGGCATCCAACAAACTGCTGATGAATCTTCAAGAGAGGTGTATGAAATAGCTAATGATGTGAAAGTCTTCCGCACAATGGTTCAGCCATGATTCGGCAGTTAAGGCATGATTATTTTAGTGCTATTATTATTCGGAAGATGAACCCTATTCGTATTAACAAGCCCACAGGGGCCATTGACTTGAAACTGAAGCTTCCAAAGAGCATGGTGTTCATTTGAAAGAAGTAACAGAAGGTAATGGGATACAGAAAAGAAAAATGAATTAACGAATTCATAAATAAATAGATAAAACATAAGTAAATTATATGGTGTAAAAAATATTATGAAGGAAGAAGTTAAAACAGCCTTTACCCCTCCAAGAAACTTTCTACTGAATAAGACGCCAAAATAAGAAAAAGTAAATAAAAAAAAGACAAGCTATTATTATTTTGCCATTGTAAAGGCAGCAGTCAGTGTTCTGGTCATCTTCCGAGACTTTCTCACCACAAGAGTGATAAAACTCAGAAAAGAAAAAATACAGTCGCCACAAAAACATGATAAAGAAGCTCGTTAAAGTTAATTAGGATAATTACGAAAGGCGGATTTGTAAGATGAAGCAAGACACGCAAACGAATAATATACTAAAAGGAATCGTGACGTGCAAAGACACGGACAAGCAGGAAATCGTCCTCCCTTTATTTATTTATTCATTAATTTTTTTTATTTATTTGTCCAGTTTTACATCTAATCTTCTTTGCTCCAAATTGGAAAATTGTTTAGGCAAGTTCATGGACTCTTGATAAATAATAATAATAATAATAATAATAATAATAATAATAATAATAATAATAATAATAATCCGACAGAAACCAAAACAGCAACCGCCTTGGAAAAGGTGCCTGGAAAAACAAATCATGGCGATGAGATCTGACTTGAGTAAACTGAAAGAGATGGTAAAAAAGAGGCTAAGAAGCAAGAAAACAAGAGAGGAACTGAATAAGAAATACAAAGTACAGGAGAAGGGACTAAACAACACAACAGAAAATATAAAACAGAGGCTTAAAGCCAAAGCACGTAAGATCCAACGGTACATGAACAGGGATAAAGGATACCAACAGAACAAACTCTTCGGAACCAACCAGAAAAGACTACACAGCCAACTACGAGGGGAAGACAACCACCAGGAAATTCCTGAAGAGGAACCAAGTAAGAGACTCTGGGAAAACTTTTCGAGCAATCCAGTATCACACAACAAACATGCAACATGGCTCCAGGAAATCAAGGCAGAAGAAATGAGGAGAATAAAACAAAGATTCACCGAGATCACGACAGACACTCAGACACCAGCTAAAGAAAATGCCCAACTGGAAAGCCCAGGGTCCCGATGAAATCCATGGATACTGGCTCAAAAACTTCAAGGCCCTACACCCACGAATAGCAGAACAACTCCAGCATTGTACAACAAACCACCATGCGCCCAAATGGAAGACCACAGGGAGAACACCCTTAGTACAGAAAGACAAGAACAAGGGAACTGTAGCAAGTAACTACAAGCCTATCACCTGCCTACCAATAATGTGGAAGTTGCTAACAGGTATCATCAGTGAAAGGCTATACAACTACCTAGAGGATACAAACACCATTCCCCACCAACAGAAAGACTGCAGAAAGGATTGTACGGGTGCAAAAGACCAGCTCCTGATAGACAAAATGGTAATGAAGAATAGTAAGAGAAGGAGAACCAACCTAAGCATGGCATGGATTGATTACAAGAAAGCCTTTGACATGATACCACACACGTGGCTAATAGAATGCCTGAAAATATATGGGGCAGAGGAAAACACCATCAGCTTCCTTAAAAATACAATGCACAACTGGAATATAGTACTTACAAGCTCTGGGATAAGACTAGCAGAGTTTAACATCAAGAGAGGGATCTTTCAAGGCGACTCATTGTCCCCACTACTCCTCGTAGTACCCATGATTCCCATGACAAAAGTACTGCAGAAGTTGGATGCTGGGTACCAACTCAAGAAAGGAGGCAACAGAATTAACCATCTGATGTTCATGGACGACATCGAGCTGTATAGTAAGAGCATCAAGGAAATAGATACCCTAATGCAGACTGTAAGGATTGTACCTGGGGACATCAGGACGGAGTTTGGAATAGAAAAATACAGCTTGGTAAACATACAAAAAGACAAAGTAACAAGGACTAAAGGGATGAAGCTACCAGACGGGAATAGCATCAAACACATAGATGTGACAGGATACAAATACCTGGGAACAATAGAAGGAGAGGACATATAACACCAAGAGATGAAGGACACGATCAGGAAAGAATACTGTATATGCAGAGACTTAAGGCGACACTCACATCAAAACTCAACGCCAGAAACATGACAAAAGCCATAACACATGGGCAGTACCAGTAGTCAGATACAGTGCAGGAGTAGTGGAATGGACGAAAGCTGAACTCCGCAGCATAGACCAGAAAACTAGAAAACACATGACAATACACAAAGCACTACATCCAAGAGCAAATACAGACAGACTATGCATAACACGAAAGGAAGAGGGGAGAGGACTACTAAGCATAGAAGACTGCATCAACATCGAGAGCAGAGCATTGGGGCAATATCTGAAAACCAGTGAAGACGAGTGGCTAAGGAGTGCATGGGAAGAAGGACTGATAAAAGTAGACGAAGACCCAGAAATATACAGAGACAGGAGAATGAAAAACAAAACAGGAATGGAACAACAAACCAATGCACGGACAGTACATGAGACAGACAAAAGAACTGGCCAGCGATGAAACATGGCAATGGCTACAGAGGGGAGAACTCAAGAAGGAAACAGAAGGAATGCTAACAGCAGCACAAGATCAGGCCCTAAGAACCAGATATGCCCAAAGAACAATAGATGGAAATAACATCTCACCCATATGCAGGAAGTGCAATATGAAAGACGAGACCATAAACCACATAGCAAGCAAATGTCCGGCGCTTGCATAGAAACAGTACAAAAAGAGGCATGATTCAGTAGCAAAAGCCCTCCACTGGAGCCTGTGCAAGAAACACCAGCTAGCTTGCCGTAATAAGTGGTACGAACACTGACCTGAGGGAGTGATAGAAAATGATCGGGCAAAGATCCTCTGGGACTATGGCATCAGAACAGATAGGGTGATACGTGCCAATAGACCAGACGTGACGTTGATTGACAAAATCAAGAAGAAAGTATCACTCATTGATGTCGCAATACCATGGGACACCAGAGTAAGTGATATTGTACCCATCATCATAGGAACACTAGGCACGATCCCAAGATCCCTGAGAAGGAATCTGGAAAAACTACATGCCGAATTAGCTCCAGGACTCATGCAGAAAAGTGTGCTACTAAATCAGAAACAGCGCACATAGTGAGAAAAGTGATGGACTCCTAAGGAGGCAGGATGCAACCCGGAACCCCCCACTTTCGAATAGGATGACTGTGGTAGACCAAAAAAAAAAAATAAATAATAATAATAATAATAATAATAATGTTGGGAGAAAACCTCTCTATCACGAGAGTTCATAAATGTTCTAATGGGTCCACAATAATCTTTATGTTGGCATTTTGACTTACCCGGAGGCCGTGTAAATATAAGAATTAAACAGGAACAGGTGTCATAATGCCAGTGAAAAAATCTGGTAAAGAGTGTGAAGGCTTAGGAATCCACAAAGAGTGATGTGCGCACTGGAGTATAGTTTCTTTAAGTGATTATGATGATGATGATTATTATTATTATTATTGTTAAAGGCTTGAGTAGAATTTTATAAAAGCTTTTGAACCCTTCTCTAATAATCATCATCATCATCATCATCATCATCACTTAAAGAAACTATACTCCAATGGGCACATCACTCTTTGTGGATTCCTAAGCCTTCATACTCTTTACCAGATTTTTTCACTGGCATCATGACACCTGTTCCCGTTTAATTATTATACTTCCGCGTCCTCCGGGTAAGTCAAAATGCCATCATAAAGATTATTTGGATCTTTCATTCTTATTTCATTAATGTTTGTTTTACTTTGGCTTAGATCTCTTTCTTACCATTATGTTGAATCACATATAATTCAGTACTGAAAACTTAGATTTTGCATTCTTCCTCAACTGTGAACAGTTTTACCAGCCTCTAACATTCATGGAGACTTTTATTGTTATTATTCTAAAATAAGTACAACTGCTAAAATTATAAACAGTGCCTGATGCCGTCTAAAAATTTCAACTAGTTTCCTATTGTCACTTCAAACATCTTAGCTCACACGTTCTCACCTCATTGGTAGAGATGGGACTGCGAATATTTTTATGTGCCTTCTTTTATGAATTTGGGCTTACATAACTAACAAGTCATTATAACTCAGAAAAAAAAAATTTTCGGGGGGAGGGGATAAACTCAATTTTCTGAGGAGACTAACAAAGAAGTTTCCTGGCAGAGAAAGCGTTCGCAGAGGAATTCTTATCGACAATGAACTACAAAACTTACTAGAAGAGATAAAAACCATCATTTTCCATAGGAGAATAATCAAATATGCAAGAGCAGATTCAATCTAGCCGTTTTACTGAAGAGAATATTTGCAGTTTCACCGCACAGACCAAATCTAAAACTGCGTAACACTGCTAGAGTACGCATGCCACTCTTAGACTTCGAGGAGACTCAATAGCTCCACTGGATGAATCTGACAAATATCTCACTTTCAGAAGACTATAATCCCACTATATAAGGCTAACCATTTTTGTACTTCGAGGAAACTCTATAACCCCAAGAGATGAGGGCTGTAAGTCTTCGAATTTGCATTCACTTTATAAACTCATTGGTTTGGGCGGGCGATTTCTTGTCTTTGAAAAGATTCTCTAATCTCAATTTAAAGGGAAGCTAGTCTTTGACTTCTGAAGAATCAGTAACCCAAATGGATGACGGCAGCAAGACTTTGACTTCGAGCAGACTGCAACCCCTCTAAATCAGGCCAAGAAGTCTGAAACTTCTAGGAAATTCTTGTCACTTTGGACGGGAGCAGGTATGTATTTGACATCATTAGACTCTGTAATCCTAGCAGATGGGACCAGCAAGTCTTCGACTTCGAGTAAACTCTGTAACCCTAGTAGATGGGACCAGCAAATCTTCGACTTCGAGTAGACTCTGTAATCCCAGTAGATGGGACATGTAGGTCTTCGACTTCGAGTAGATTCTGTAATCCCAGTAGATGGGACTAGGAAATCGACTTCGAGTAGACTTTGTGATCCCAGCAGATGGGACAAGTAAGTCTTTGACTTTGAATATGCTGTAATTTCCGTAGTTGGGACGAGCATGTTTCTAACTTCTCGTAGGCTCTGTAGCCTTAATGAAGTCATTGAGTTTTTGACTTCGAGAAGAATGTACTCACACTGAGCAATCAGAGAGAGTCTCAAAAACTCTTGGATAAGACACGTTTGCTTTCCAATGAAATTTTCAAAGGTTTTGTTCTTCTGTAGGAGACATAGAGAAAAAGACTGTTTCCCTACTAATTACTTGAGAGTTCTCAGGATAATAACACCAAGGTTGTTGATAACAAAAAATACTGCATAAGGAAATTCGGAGACGAATCTGGAATTAAATTCTTAAATTTTCTTCCATTCAAAATACCGTTTAATCTCCCCTTCATACGTGCATTGCTTTATCCTGACTTACAAAATTCAGCTCTTTAATCTCTTTTAAATGTTATTACTTGAACTATTTTCAGTATTTGGTTCTTAAAAAATTCTCCGTCTTCATACGGTGGTTTTTAAATTTAATCTTTTTTTCAAAATACGAACATTTTGCTTGCTCTCTTTAGGTTATTTTTTGGGGGGCTTGTACTCTAAAATACTTTCCATCCCCAATCCGAAAAACATTTGTTTTTTCTCCATCTCGAATAAATTGCACCGATTACTTACCATTAATGTTTTTTTACTTATACAAAATTTCCTCAAGATATTTTGTGTTTCTCCAGCCACTAATTTCTGTTGCATTCCATTCGTAAGTGAGTTCAAAGCGCATTTTAAAAAGTCAAGATTTTTCCTTCCCTTCCAATGACTGAGGTTTTATTTCCTTTCAAAATTTCTTTGCTTCTGTTTACATTAAAAAACTACTTCTTTTTTTTTATTTCCCCTTTGCATTTTGAAGTGCTGTCTCTCTTGTTCTAATTCGAAAACCACATCATTAACGAAATCTGGTTCAACTCTTAAAATTGTGAGATCCATGAGAATGAGTATGAAGACACAGAGGCGAAGGAGTCCTCCCAGCAACAGAACAATTTACCAGGTGACCTACTGGCAGTGCCAGAGGTGAGCCCAAGGACTTGGGCCTTTGCGCAGTACGTCTTCGAAGTCATACGAAGTCGTTAACACTATGACATTTCAGACAGCTAAAAGGGACATGAAAGAATTGCTGCCATAGATCCATTACTCAGCTACGGGTGTTTTATGGGCAAGATAGAGAGTGAAGATGAAGATTGAATGAGAAAAGGGAGAATCAAGACGAAAAAGGTAAACAATTTCGTAAACATACATCATGGAGCACTTTTCACATAAGCAACATCTGAGCAATTGAGGGAACGAGATTAAGGTGCGGAAGTGAACTGTCAACAAGTACTGTAAAGAAAATGAAAATCTCTATCAGCTAATTAGTTAATTACCATATAAAAGGCATGGCAAATGATTTACTGAACGAGGAAAACAAAGATGAAATAGAAAGCGTCTGGATGTGCACACAATTTAATGGTCCTGGAAGGCTCCAAACAAACGCATGCAGTACCAAAACAAAGAAGAGAAGGGCCTTTGGTAAAATGATCTCCCGAGTAAAGAAGAGTAGAAAATGGAGGTGCCAATCCTAATTGAAGATTCGTGACTTATCACATAAGATGGCAATGGCTCTTCTCTCCTCTTCTCCTGCATCTTTGTTTGGGTTCTTTTGGTTTTCCACGTGGACACTGCATGATCTGCAACATCTCACATTCAACCCCTAATCGTCATACCTCTTACCCCCTTCCCCAATCCCCAAATTCTTCTCTATCTTTCTCAGTGTCCCCATCCCCCTCTAACTCCTCCTCCTTTCCTTTCCTCACTTTACTTTCTCACGCATATTTTATAATCCATTCCATATGATTCCTCTGAACCACAACAAAACACTCCAACTTTCCATCCTCTTTTTCTTTCTATCTATCTAAAAAAAATAAATGGCTAAAAAAAAAACTCCTTTCTAGCTACATTATCCTACAGTAAAATGAAAATCAAATCACCTCATTTTTTCATAGAGACATCTTTTACCCAAAAGAAAAATCTGCATTTCTTTTCCTATTATCCATTCACGTGACCGAAACCTGGCTAACATATAAATGGAATGATCAGTCAACGTCGAACAAAAGCCAAGTCATCTTTCAAAACAAAAGCTTTCAACAGCACACTTGAAAACAAAGGCGTCTTATCTCAGAGTGCATCGGGTCTGTCTGAGATCATCCAGTAGGGTTATAGAGTCTTCTCGAAGTCAGAGAATTGCGAACAAGTCTCTTGCTGGGGTTACAGAGTTTCCTCGACGTCAGATTTGCTGACCATATCCACTGAAGTTGCAAAACAAGATTATTCCAGACTCCCAGTGAAATCAGAATTGCTACTCTCATTCACTCAAGCTACAGAGCATCTAGCGGGGTTACAGAGTCTTCTGTAAGTCAAAGACTTGCTTCACTGATACATTATGTTACAGAGTCTTCTTGAAGCCAAGGACTAACTGGCTCCTTCCAGTGAGATTACATTCCCTTCCAAACCTTAAATAATTTTCAGAACCATCCAGTGGGATTACAGATTTCTAATTCAAAAACTTACCAGCCACAACTGTCAAGGTTACGTCGTCCTCTCAAAGTAAAAGGACTTGCCAGCTTATTCTAAGCGAGTTCAGTCTTCTCGAAATCAATGATATGCCCTCCCGATCCTATGAGATTACAAGTCTTTTTGAAGTCATCCTCTAAGGTTACAGAATCTTCTCGAAATTAAAGATTTTCAACCTAATCCAATAACCAAGGTTAAGAATCTTCTCGAAATTAAAGACTTTTGATCTAATCCAAAATAAAGATTAAGAATCTTCTCGAAATTAAAGACCTTCACCTCATTTCATAACTAGGCTTACAACTCAGTCCAATAATTAGGATTAAGATTCGTCTCGAAATTAAAGACATTCAACCCAATCCAATAACCAGGGTTAAGAAACTTATTGAAGTTAATACTCTCAACCCAGTCCAGTAACTAAAGTTAAGAATTTTCTCGAAATTAAAGACTTTCAACCCAATCCAAAACTAAGGTTCAGAATTTCCTCGAAATTAAAGACTTTCAACCCAATCCAATAACCAGTGTTAAGAAACTTATTGAAGTTAATGACTTTCAACCCAGTCCAATAACTAGAGTTAAGAATTTTCTCGAAATTAAAGACTTTCAACCCAATCGAAAACAAAGATTCAGAATTTTCTTGAAATTAAAGACTTTCAACCCAATCCAATAACCAGGGTTAAAAAACTTATTGAAGTTAATGACTTTCAATCCAGTCCAATAACTAGAGTTAAGAATTTTCTCGAAATTAAAGACTTTCGACCCAATCCAGAACTAAGGTTCAGAATTTTCTTGAAATTAAAGACTTTCAACCCAACCCAATAACCAGGGTAAAGAAACCCAGTCCAATAACTAGAGTTAAGAATTTTCTCGAAATTAAAGACTTTCAACCCAATCCAGAACTAGGATTCAGAATTTTCTCAAAATTAAAGACTTCCAACCCAATCCAGAACTAAGGTTCGGAATTTTCTCGAAATTAAAGACTCTCAACCAAATCCAATAACCAGGGTTAAGAAACATATCGAAGTTAATGACTTTCAACCCAGTCCAATAACTAGAGTTGAGAATTTTCTCGTAATTAAAGAATTTCAACCCAATCCAGAACTAAGGTTCAGAATTTTCTCGAAATTAAAGATTTTCAACCCAATCCAGAACTATGGTTCAGAATTTTCTCGAAATTAAAGACTTTCAACTCAATCCAATATCCAGGGTTAAGAAACTTATTGAAGTTAATGACTTTCAACCCACTCCAATAACTAGAGCTAAGAATTTTCTCGAAATTAAAGACTTTCAACCCAACCCAAAACAAAGGTTCAGAATTTTCTTTAGACTTTCCACCCTATCCAATAACCAGGGTTAGAAACTTATTGAAGTTAATGACTTTCAACCCAGTCCAATAACTAGAGTTAAGAATTTTCTCGAAATTAAAGACTTTCAACCCAATCCAGAACTAAGGTTCAGAATTTTCTCGAAATTAAAGACTTTCAACTCAATCCAACAACCAGAGTTAAGAAACATTGAAGTTAGTGACTTTCAACCCAGTCCAATAATGAGAGTTAAGAATTTTCTCGAAATTAAAGACTTTCAACCAAATCCAGAGCTAAATTTCAAAATTTTCTCGAATTTAAAGACTTTCAACCTAATCCGGAGCTAAGGTTTAGAATTTTCTCGAAATTAAAGACTTTCAACCCAGTCCAATAACTAGAGTTAAGAATTTTCTCGAAATTAAAAACTTTCAACCCAACCCAAAACAAAGGTTCAGAATTTTCTTTAGACTTTCCACCCTATCCAATAACCAGGGTTAAGAAACTTATTGAAGTTAATGACTTTCAACCCAGTCCGATAACTAGAGTTAAGAATTTTCTCGAAATTAAAGACTTTCAACCCAATCCAGAACAAAGGTTCGGAATTTTCTCGAAATTAAAGACTTTCATCCCAATCCAATAACCAGGGTTAAGAAACTTATTGAAGTTAGTGACTTTCAACCCAGTCCAATAACTAGAGTTAAGAATTTTCTCGAAATTAAAGACTTTCAACCCAATCCAGAACTAAGGTTCAGAATTTTCTCGAAATTAAAGACGTTCAACCCAATCCAATAACCAGGGTTAAGAAACTTACTGAAGTTAATGACTTTCAACCCAGTCCAATACCTAGAGTTAAGAATTTTCTCGAAATTAAAGACTTTCAACCCAATCCAGAACAAAGGTTCAGAATTTTCTCGAAATTAAAGACTTTCAACCTAATCCAGAGCTAAGGTTTAGAATTTTCAAGAAATTAAAGACTTTCAACCCAGTCCAGAACTAAAGTTCAGAATTTTCTCAAAATTAAAGACTTTCAACCCAATCCAATGACCAGGATTGAGAAACTTCACAAACTTAAAGACTTTCAACCCAATCCAATAACCAGTGTTCAGAATCTTCTCGAATTTAAAGACTTTCACCCAATCCAATAACTAGGATTAAGAGTCGTCTCGAAATTAAAGAATTTCAACCAATTCCAATAACTAGGGCTGAGAATCTTCTCGAAGTAGAAGACTTTCCAGCCATTACAATACCTAGGGTTTGGAATCTCGAAATTAAAGACTTTCAACCCAATCCAATAACCAGTGTTCAGAATCTTCTCGAAATTAAAGACTTTCAACCCTGTCCAATAATGTTACAGTCTTCTTGAAGCCAAAGACTTGCCAGCCCCGTCCAGTAAGGGAACAGACTCTCGAAATAAAAGACTGCCCGTTAAAATGAGTCATTATGTGGCCATGGATGGCCACATTCCTTGGGGATATGTTCTCTCAAAATTAAAGACTACGGTCTCATCCAGTGACGCTGTAGTGTTCTCGAAATAAAAAAAAATTGTTGGTCACATACAATAAGATTGCAAAATCTTAGACTTATCGGCCATTTTGACAAGCCCAGAACGGTTCACAGTAACCCGTGTTCAAGTTAAAAATCATGATCCAATAAAATCAGTCTCTATTTAAATTAATTAAACTTTTCGTGTGAGTTTGGGTGTAAGGAAAAATTATTATATTATCATTAAATACAATAAATTATTTTACAGTTGGTCTTGACGTTTTATTTTGTTTTATGTTAAACTCAGTCGCAAATTAGGAGTTGAAATGAAAACTTTTAATAAAATGTTTACCAATAAAGGGGTCTACAGTATATTTTGCAACATGACCTTAACTATGTTAGAATAATCTCACTCTGTTTATGTCCACAGTAAGAGGTTTCAAGAAAGACTCTCCGAAATTGGAAATGGCTCAAAAACTATCGATCCCGGTCGCTGTGAAAATTAATCAGTAGAATCAAACTTTTTTTTTTATTTCGTATTAGTCTCATTGCGAATAAATATCAAACGTTAATCATTACTGGTTTACTTTTGCAGATGTCTGTAAATCAGTCCTCTCTCTCTCTCTCTCTCTCTCTCTCTCTCTCTCTCTCTCTCTCTCTCTCTCTCTCTCTCTCTCTTTCTGCGTTCACCTTCTGTCTTAGGGCACTGGAAGAAGAGTTTCCTTTCTTTAATATAAACCTATTTTAGATATCAATTCTCGGAGGAAGAGGGAGAGATTGTGTTAATAAACCAACAAGTACATTAAGTACACTGAATCAGATAAAAAAAGGTGAAAAATATACCATAAGAGACTAAATTAAATAAAGCACAACTAAACAAAAGATGTAAAACAAGACAAACGAATATAAATACAATTAATAAAAAAGCAATGTACAAAAGTACAAAAAACACCTGACGCAAACAGATAATAAAATTGCTCACTTAAAATATCTTCGTAAAACCTTCGTCATATCTTTAACAGAATGAGTGTGCCTAAATAAGTTTCAAATACATCAGATCGACAGTCTTTAGGTTTAATTTTATTCTCGGTCTTTTAATTTCATCTCTCTCTCTCTCTCTCTCTCTCTCTCTCTCTCTCTCTCTCTCTCTCTCTCTCTCTCTCTCTCTCTCTGAACAAGGTAAGGCATTAGTTTTATTCTATTGCATATATACTATGCAAGGTATATTTCCAACACAGCTTGTTCAGCAAGTCACATTGCTTTGACTTACCAACCGACGATAATTCTGAAAACGATTCTCGCCAAGGCAGACCAAGTAATGGAATTTGAATGTCAATTCGCCATGACCTTCAGGGTTAGAACTTTCATGGAGTTACCCTGTTTATTATCAAAAGCCTGACAAGACAAAATGATGTATGAATAGCTGATTTATTCCCGTTCATTCAGATGATTTCAAAGGTTTCTTGGCTGTTCAACGGCTATCTCTCTCAGGTTGTGGTAACACTTCTGTAACTACCCCGTTTTTGATGCTCAGATTGACCCATCAGCTTTTCCACTATGCTGAATGGAAGGAATGTTAACCTTATCCAGTCTTCGAAGGCTTCAGACAGATAATAAAATCGTAAGTTCCAATCCGGATTCTTCTTGCAATGAAAATTATTCAACTTGAGAATCAATCGGTCTAGCTGCGCCTCATTCAGCCGAACATTTGAAAGATCTACAAGCTCCTCATAGATCTCACTACTCAAATATTTTCACCATTAAGCGCTAAAAGCCTGGGAGCAAGAAATAAGTACGTTCAGCCTCATGCAAATAGAACAAAAATGCCGTCCAGCACTGATGACAAGCTCAAATAAAAATGTCAAAGCTCACTGAAGGAGTTGCGCCCTTCGACCCTTCCGAAGTGCGATTCTGAGAGTTTACATCCAACTTGATAATTATTCTTGGTTAAATTAAAAGAAAATTAACAGTACGGCATAAGGGTACAAAAGTTCTAGCTAATATTGCTTGTAAATATACGTTTGAAATGGAATCGCAAGCTCTTCATGAAAATATTATTGAACATAAAATGACCACACTTTAACACTGACTTCGGTATCGTCAAGACGGCGGAGCCGTTGCTAGTACTATACTAAGGCACAACAAGAGGAAACTAGCAACGATTCACTGAAACGTCATATTGTTTTGAATTGTAAGTCCCTATTTACATTGTAACGAATAACTGTGAATCACTGCATATCATCACTGACTCTGGGGAACTCATAAATAAACTGCAAATTAAAACAAAATTCAGGAACAAATGTCAAGGCTGACTCATGAAGATACAGATACCGTACTTAAATTAGCTGCATGAGAAAATATACCCTTTAAAGGCGGTATATTTTGGGCAAATGGTCAAGCATGATACAAACGTGCAACAGACCTTGAAAGTCTGCTGTGCGTGTGTGTGTATGTGTATGTGTGCGTGTTTTTGTGCGTGTGTGTGCGCGCGCGCGCTAATAAGAAACAATTAGGCCAATGAAGCCATTAGAATGAGTGGATAAGCAAAGAAAATTCACGTAACCTTATGCATATGCAAATTATCAATTTATTTATACATACACGATGCAGACTTCGCACTCATCCAGCGAGGGTGGAAGAAGACGATTTCAGTGTTGTTGCCATTGGGCGGTTCAAAAGAGAGAGAGAGAGAGAGAGAGAGAGAGAGAGAGAGAGAGAGAGAGAGAGAGAATTCCTGGAAGACAGCTCTGGGTATTCCTTGGTAATGTCAACATTCAAGTTCATGTAGACGCAATGCTCTCTGTTCAGACTGATTATAGCTTTTGAAAACAAGATAAAAAGTTCTTGTAACCTATTTCTGGTGGGTAACTAATATATAAATATATAAATAAATAAATATATAAATATATAAATATATATATATATATATATATATATATATATGTTTGATTTAAATCACGTGATATATATACATATATATATGTGTGTGTGTTTGATTTAAATCACGTGATGATTATACGAACAAAGTTTCAGCCACGAAGGAAAGTGAAACAGTGGAGATGCTAAGTACTTTCGTCTTATTACCAAGGCATGGTCACAACAACCGAAGATATACAGAGGCAATGGAGTATATATATATATATATGGTGGGTATAAGGGTATAAGTCCTAAAGGAATAAAAACTTTTGTATTCCCTTTGGACTTACACCCACCATATAATTATATACTCCCTTGTCTCTGTATATATTTAGTTGCTGTGACCATGCCTTGGTAATAAGACGAAAGTACTTAGCATCTTCATTGTTTCACTTTCCTTCGTGGCTAAAACTTTGTTCATATATACACACACACATATATATATATATATATATATATATATATATATATATATATATATATATATATATATATATATATGTGTGTGTGTATACATACAGTATATATGTATATAATTATATATATATATATATATATATATAAATAGATAGATATAGATAGATAGATATATATATATATATATATATATATATATATATATATAGAGAGAGAGAGAGAGAGAGAGAGAGAGAGAGAGAGAGAGAGAGAGAGAGAGAGAGAGATATGTATGTAATGTCCATGTGTTTTTAAATATAGACATACACATATATATATATGTATATATATATACTTATATATTATATAATATACATTCATACATACATATAAATACACATATTTATATATACAGTATATGTATATATATATATAAATATGTGTCTGTTCCTGTATATAAAAACACGTGTACATATACATACATACTGTACATACATACATACATACATACATACATACATACATACATACATATGTACACATATATTTGTGTTAATTTTATTTGTAAATTTATTTTTAATTTTAACTTGTAAATTGTAATTCTTACGGATTTTGTGATGTAAAGAGTTTCTTTGAAAGACCTCCGGCGAGAACAGCGCTCTTCGCTCTTTTCACTGCAAGTACCGCTTCCTCCACTTTTGAGTTTAGTATCCTTTTGTTTAGTTAACCTTGTAAGTAGGAACCCTGAACAGTCAGATTCACTGGTCTGTGTTTACAAGGACAGTTACTTCTGGAGGTGTGGTAAACGTTGCAAGTACTCGACGTTTTGCTCAGGTTCACAAAACCTACAGGTTGGTTGTTATAATATTATAAGTGTGGGCAACGGGTGTTATCCATATTACAGTTGTGTTAAGGTGTTGTTTGTTCTTGGATGGTTGTTTTTGTGAATGGTTAATTATTTAACATAAAGTGGTGGATTTTACTAGTCAATTTATTGACACTTTTAATGTTTATCAACAGAACTGAATTGAATTGGATATAGAATTTAGGTCAAAGGCCAAGCACTGGAACCTATGAAGTCATTCAGCGCTGAAACGGAAATTGACAGTAAAGAGTTTGAAAGGTGTAACAGGAGGAAAACCTCGCAGTTGCACTACGAATCAATTGTTAGGAGAGGGTGGAAAGTAACAAGGAAGAAAGAAAATATGAAAGGAGGTACTGTAAAAAGAACGAAAGAGGTTGCAGCAAGGGACCGAAAGCACGCTGCAAAGAACCTTAAGTAATGCCTACAGTGCACCGCATGAGGTGCACTGACGGCACTAGACCCCCACCAACAACCCCGCCAACCCCCACCACGGAAAGGTTTATCAACAGTGCTTTTGGGAAGATACAAAATGGTAAAACACGGTTAAGTTTAGTTATGACAGGCCATGAAAAGGACTTGTGGCATAACAAATTGGGCACTTTCATAACAGCGAATGTTTTACAATTATTGTATCTCGTATTATTGTTGAGCGTGCCATTCATTTACAACTTTTTCTTAGGTTATTAACTATAAAGAATAGTGGCGTAGTTCGTCAAAGTCGAATTTGTCAAAGAAAACACTGTTGGTAAACTCTGTGACTTGTTCAAGGATGCTGGATTACGTTGGCAGTTCATTATAAAGTTTCCATCAAGCGATATTGGAGGAAAGGTAAAATTTGTAGTGAAGTAAATAACCTAAAGAATTGTAGAATTATGCATCAAACAGTGGATGTTGTGGAAGAAAATTTTGAAACCAGTCATCATGCAGAGGTGGATAATTCACTAATACCGTGTAATCTTGACGGCCCAAGGACATGATCTTTGCTGAGACCTAGAGGGAAGTAAACCTGTGAAGCAGACTCCGTATAGACTTCCTGCTCTCAAAAATGGAATTTTGAAGAAGTGGGCTTTCAGCTTCAATAAGGATTAGCCGTACCAAGCAACAGCCCATGGGCATCTCCATGTCTTATTCCTAAGCCAGATAAGTCATATGTACTGATTTTAGAAGAGTAAATTCTTTAATCAAACAAGACTCTTGTCCTATTCCCAGGATTGATAATTTGATGATATTGTAAGTACTCAATGTGTAACTGGTAGATTTAATGAAAGATAACAAAGTTCCCTTAACTAAGAATGCCAAACAGATTTAAGCCTTCAAAACACCAGATGGTTTATAAGTATATATAGCGCTATGCCATTCGATATCAAAAATGCTCCTGGCACATCTCATCTAATGAATACCATTTTATCCCAGCTAGATGGCACTGGAGTTATTCAACAGTTCCTACAGATGGCAGTATACTACTGCCGCTTCTGCCCCAATTTCTCTAAGGTAACAGCTCTGCTGACTAAGCCCCCAAATGTAATTTTGTTTGGAGTGGCGAATATCAACTGTCTTTTGAAAAGCGAAAAATTCCTGGGTCAGCACCAATATTGAAATCTGACTTTGAACAGCCTTATGCACTTCACGTTGATGCCAGTGGCGGTGTAGTTGGACCTGTTCTACTCCAGTACCATCCAGTCTTAGCAACTTAAGCTTCATCAGAGAAATTACAGTACCATTGAAAAAGAACTCATTGCTTTGATGTTATCCCTTACAATTTTTTCATAAAATGCACAAAATCAGATTAACTCTTGGGGAATTGGCTTTACGGCCGTACAGAATAAATATCAAGTATATCAAAAGGTCAGAGAACTCGATAGCATATTTGTCCAGATAGTGGTTTAATTTTTTGCCACTTGTGTGAAGGAATGTTGTGTAAATGGGAATGTTATGTAAATGTTATGTGTAGATTTGTTACTCAGTCGAGAGGAAATTTCATAGCTTACATGTTACTACAAAGTCGAGAAGTCTCATCTATTGGTAGCTTGAGAGTGACCGCGTCAAAAAGGCTACTGGTAGTGCACATCTGTACCTACTCTCTCTCTCTCTCTCTCTCTCTCTCTCTCTCTCTCTCTCTCTCTCTCTCTCTCTTTCTCTCTCAGGTCTACAGCGAAACAAGCTTTACACAAAATAATTTATTTGACAAAATCTAACATAACTAGATTGCAAGAAATAAGAGATGAAATAAAATGGAATACTAAAGTTCCCCAAAAGGTCAGTCATATTACAGCATATCATATTAAACTAAATATTTTCCTTACACTGTAGCTCACAATAGGTCAAAATAAGTCAATGTCCAGTACATTCCCAGTGAGTACATCTTTAACCTCTTTCTTAGCGTAACATCTGAAGAAGTCAAACAAATCCCTTATTAAACAAAATGCATAAAAATAAAGATATGGGAATTCCTCCCGTGTTACTTGTAAAGTACACACAATACAATAAATGCTTGACACAAAAGACAATATACAAATGAAAAAAGCAATCTACAGTTTGGGAAATTAAATGTGGTTCCTACCTCCAAACAGCAGTGTTCATAGTCTTAATCGATAGGTCTCGAACCAAAGAGTCTTCATTGAAGACTTTTAATAATGTTCAGTGTTGCTCTTCGAATGATCATTTTTCTCATAACTAACCCCCTCACACCCTCGGACTCCACCCAGAAGAAACGCACATACACATGCCTACACTGGAACCTGGACATTTCCAGCGAAAGCACTCACAAAATCATGTGGCAAGTTCCCATGTCTTGAGAATACCTGACGTAACTTGTTAATTAAACATCTACTGTATATTATAATTCATAAAATACATGTGACCTATAAGCTGTTCAAATTTATAAATGTAATTTATAAATTTTTTAATTCTTAAAGTTTTTATGAATACTAGTTGTGTTAAGGTGGTGTTCTTAGGTTCTTTGTATTTGTGAATGGTTAATCATGTATGCATGTTTTCATATTTTTCATTTTGAATATATGGAGATTGTTTTATCCTAGGCATTTTATCGACACTAATTAAGGTTTATTAATAGCGTTTCTGGCAAGATACAAAATTGTAAAATATGAGTGGGTTGAAAGTATAGTAATAAAGGCCATTGAAAGGACATGTGGCAGAAATATATATATATATATATATATATATATATATATATATATATATATATATATATATATATATATATATATATATATAATCTGTTAGCTTATGCGCACATATGAGTGAAAAACTTCTATACGGTAAAGGAGCTTTTTAAGGTGGCTGAATGAATTTTGTAACTTATGAAAAGTTATCTACAGAAGCCCATGTAAAGGAACTTTTGGAAAAGTAAAAGGTATCACCATGGATAATTCAATGGTGGCCTCCAATTTGGCGAAAGCAGTACCCTTGGTGGCTGAATATGAAGTAAAAGTATCTTTGTTACTTGCAGGTACCTGTAGATGATAGCTTTGGGAAATTAATGCTGTGGGTTACTTAGTCTGAGGGACGTCGTGGTTGGCTCAGAATTGACGAATATGACGCCCCAGGTAACTGGACATGGAATTATTTCATTTATGCGTTTGTAACTTATAGCACTATATAAGATTTTTAGCAACGTTTGACAAGGAAAACTATCTCAGTAATATTACTCAATAGGGACCTTTCCTAGAAAGTGATCCCCAAGGGTGTTCACCCGGTATGTATCCACCTTTGCGGCGTGTTTAGTACAAGCACGTTGGGGATTACCGTAAAAAACATAAACAAAAGATTGTAAATATTATAAAGATAATGACCTCCAAAGAAATATTAGTCCTAGAAATATTAGTCCTAGATAACGACCTCCCGAACTTTGTTGGGGGTCTCTAACTAGGAAAGATCCCCCAAAAGAATGTCGATGTAGATTAGATAAACCTCACTTCCTTTGAAGATGAATATAAAGAATTGCTGCAAATTGATTTATTACTATAATCTGGTCGAGCAGCGAACATGGTCGAAATGCCAAAAAAGGCACTGTTCTGAAAGTTCTAGGGGGGAAATTGCTGTTAAGATACTGAAAAGACATTTTCATAAAATAACAGTCTAATATTTTTTTTTAAAAATCCAAGTTTACTAAACTTCTCAACCCCTCGGATTCGACAGGACTATTATTCAAAGGCCATTTGGGAGGGTGACACAGAGGAGAAAAAAAGTGGCTTAATCCCCAAAGAAGAAATTATGACAACAGGATTTCTGCCGTGCATTCATTTCAGGCCAAAGCTCCGGTAAATGGGGTGAAAATTGAACGTAGGTCACAATTAAAAAAAAAAAAATTAACTCGTTAAGGGAACTAGTAAGATCACTTAATAGGGACAGGGGTATTTACACGAAAATAAGTAATATTGTTGAAATTGTTCAGCAGTTTAACCAATTAAGCATAAGGCCCATCCCGTCCTCCAAACAAACACTGTGAGTTCTAAGTTGCTAGGATAACACTTTCAAACAAACACAGATACACATACACGTTCACAAAAGCCTCATGGCAATAACAATGCCTGTGATAAAGCCGGGGTTATATTTTACATTACGCAGCACAGCATCCGAATTGGGCAAAACAAGCTGTGACAGCCAGACAGTCTGCTTGCCCGAAGGAGTTCAACATTCTAAAAATATCCTATGATACATCGATATAGGCCAGAGGCCTAGACTTATAGTGTTGTATGCACTAGACTGTTCACTATAGAAAGAAACGCCGTGCTCGCATCTACAAAACACTAATCTAAACAGCTGAACTTCTTGTGCAGTGAATATTATTTTTACATTACCTTTTAATTTTTTTAGGAGGCAGATGGAATGATTAACCCAAGACTATTACCAAGCCAAGGTCCAATGAAACCAACAAAAGTAAAAAAAAAAAAAACCGTAAACCCGATGAACACATACTCCTTCGGAGGGCGAGATATTTACTGAGCAGAGAAAACAAAAACAAAAGACAAACAATTAATATCTTCCATAGCTGACTACAAGGGAGTACTGGCATAAGACCAGGTTATTCTACAAAAATAACCAATGCCTGGTACTATTCACAGTACCACCGTGAAGATTAAATTTTCTTTAACTGAAATGCACAGCCAGGGAGAAGTTTCAACGCTAGGGAAAGAATTATTGGTGGATGTTGCCGATTAATAATTGCAAATTAGTCCAGTAACCTCCCTGTTTTCCCTAAAAAGAACAAAAAGAAAGAAATGTGGAAAAGGCAGAAATGGACAGGAATATATTCTAATGACTTATTTGAACAACACTCAAAAATCTAACAGATTTTGCACCCTGAGACGTATTTTCGCCTCCCAAAAATATGAATACAGAGCATGGACAGACACGCCCTACCACAAATTCCCTTCCAAAGGCCGCCAAAAGAACTCAAACATTTACAAGCAAACCCACCAGGCGTCCACCAATGTCATTTCGAGTGGTAACAGGGCTATATTTCTCTTTTCTGGGTCTTTCTTTCCTAATTTTTTCCTACTCATCACTCACTTGCTACCGTGTCATGGTGGTATAAAAGATATGAACACATCCAAGACCTCTCTCACGAAGGGAAGGCGTTTTACAGGAGCATGAGTTGTCTTTCTACCACATGACTGACAAACAAAGAGGCTAGGCATGGTGGCTAAACGGTTGACATACTATAAGAGCATTTCAAAAGCGATACATTTCAAAGCAGTAGTATAATAATTACATAAGAATCAATACTTCTGTGTCAGATAAAATAGCTCCCATCAGTTAAAAAAACAGGCTGGTAAACACGAAAGGAGAGGAAGGAGAGAAGAGAGAAGAACGCAAAAGCAATGAAGACGGTGATGACGAGACGACTGCGACGCCCAGGCGAATATATTCAAACGAAAGTGAAACTGTGAAGGTGACGTCATCTGACAAACAATGATGTGATGTAGTACCAACTGAACTTTTGTTGTTTTGCCGTAGAACATACAGTCCAGGGGCAAGCTTATTGTTTATGATACTCAGAAAAACGTCATATTTTTTATACAGAGAAATGTTTACATTTTAAAATGTATATGATAGCATAATTTCTCGTAAATAAAGGACGTTTGGCACAGAGAATAATGGTAGAAAACCACAAATGCACTAAAACTGAAAATCGGCAGACGAAAATGATCCATCACAGAAGGGGAGAAAAGTAAGCTCATCAAACAAGGAAAAACAAAGCAGCAACAGCAAGGTACAAAATTAGCAAGAACTGTAATTAAATTATTGGTTGTTTGTGCAAGAGATGTATATGTTATAAACTGAAAATGGAGCATATATGTACATACATGCATTATATATACATATATATATGTATATACACACACACACATACATATATATATATATATATATATATATATATATATATATAAATTATATACTGTATATATATATATATATATATATATATATATATATATAATATATATATATGTATATAAGGTGCATATGCATATACACACATATACATGTATATACATAAATACCCTCTTTCTCCCAGTACCCTAACCAAGGATGAACCTTATGCACAGAAAACTTCCAAAACAGCTGCTTCACATCTGCACAGAAAGTTAGGCAGCAGCATGTCGACACCTACCTCCCCACTTTTTCCCCTACCCCCAACGGCATACAGCAACATCCAGCCCTATCTTGCACCCAGGTGTGTGTGTGTGTGTGTGTGTGTGTTGTGTTCTCAGGCGCATTTGCGCATGTGTGAACTAGTGCATTTTCATAAGAACGTGCGCATGCACGTTGTTCTTACATAGTTACACCCAACATACAAACTCTTTCAATAAAATGGTGTCAGTAAACGAAGACACATATTAGCAAGTTTCGGAAAATGGCGAGTCATTAATAGACCATTTTCATACTTCGCTATTTCCTTATAAATGACTGGCTTTCGCCATTTTGATTTCAGTATTTCCACCAGACAAGAATGATCTAAGTTACCTAAAATGAGGCATCTGTGCACAGGTAACCATTAACCGGCTGCAAGTCAATTCCCTGCAATTCATAAAGACTTCCTACCTAAGTTAACAAAACACTCCAAAAGTTATAAAATGGTCTTATGTTCAAGTGAATACTAGCTCAGATTTTCTCTTCGAAGCGCCCTTTTAGCCAAGCGAATACAAGGTTGCCAACACATTGGAGAGAGACCTCAAAAACCGAGAATAAGACCAAATAATGAGATCCATCCAAGTAAATACAAACCCATAATACTTAAACGGTTAAAATTATGGATGCAAACATGTTTCTAATTTCTATGTTTTTATCGAAAACATTGGTGACAGAGCCTTCCAACGCGAAGGACAAATGCCCATAATAGAGACATGGGATCAGAAAGGTGCCCACAACAAAGTAAAAAGTGATATCCATATACCTACATCCTTAAACATTCTAAAGATGACCTTTGAAGCGATGTCATGCCAAAAATATGCAAAACGAATACAAGACACAGAAAAGTTCTGAGTCGATGAAAAATAACTCGAGGAAAATATCCAGTAAAATGCGAACTAGACAAATCTGCACAGATCGTCTTTCATGACTTTACGTAAGCCAATGTCACCCCTATATGAGTGGGAGAAGAAAGGACCAAAGAAATCCTCACGAAGAGAAGAAAAGGGATAGAAGGAGAATCAGGTTTGATTAGGAACCACTTCTGATTAAACCCTTGCAAACCTGCCAGCTGCTACAAAGGTCGAAGTTACATAAAAAGGGCGTGTAACGATGCAGCTGAGAATCGGAGTGAGATTTTAAGTATGATGTTTGATTGCTCTTTCATTTTCGAAGCAAATGCCGAAGGTAGAATCAATACAATATAGTTATTTTGTCCTGTCTGAAAGGAGATGGAGATCGTAGGAAAACTGCGGAATTTCTACCCTAAAGGAACAGTCTATGGGAGAATGAAGACTGCAAGTCAAGGAAAACATGAGACAATTTACTACATTATCTCATAAATATATATATATATATATATATATATATATATATATATATATATATATATATATATATATATATATATATATATATTACGACGGATGGAACCTCTTTCCAAGCCACCTCACCCGTTTTTACATCTGTAATGTAACTGAGAAAGAAATAAAATTCATTTCAATGGTTTTAATTACTAGAACTGTGGGTTTCCACTCGCCCCTTCATAAACTCTCCTTCATTCCCCAAAATGGTTAAGCCTAACCCTTCTCTCTGGTCAAACGACTGCCTAAGGCCTTGTTTCCAGGTGACCCTCATACCTACTTGGCATCAAGCAGTGGCAAGGGAGGAGCCAAAAAAGAGAAAGTTGGCACAGCTGCTATGTTAACCCTCTACAAGGTTAACGGACGCCATGCGGCCTATATAGAAAAGATGACGAAGATTGACCTTTGCGCCATCTACACAGACACGATGCGTAATCTCCGAGGTTATTTATAGATGATACAATGGCAATCAAAGAGAGAAGAGTGCAGAACGCCACCGATAACAGATCCCCTTACCCTTGCCTGACACTCGAACCTTCCAAGTTTTTGACCCCAAGGTTCGAACCAGTATACATTTGTACTGACATTGTAATTCCCTCCTCCATTGCCAGTGCCCTATCTAACGAGGACACCGTCATCCCAAAGAAGATAGGCCTCGACTGTGGAATCACTCGGCTCTATCCATGTGCAGTCCCCTTTCTACCCCCACTGCGATGTTTGCTGTTATGAAGACATCATCAATGTAGAATAATTATTCTGTGTAAGAGTCATTCATTTAGCAGGCCCTTATTATTACCTGGCCAGTAATTCGTCATTCTTCTGATCTGTGTTTGTTATGTAAATATAATTAGTTAAGAGAACCCTTGAGTTTACGTAATTTTCCCTCACATGAAGAAGGCCCTAAGCCACAGATTTTCCCTTGCTTTGTCTATGAAGTTGCCCTAATCTTGAGTCAGATGTGTAATAAATACAGTAGATTTCTTGATAATGTAAGGAACTCCCTGCATTCATCTGTTGCCACCCAGAATCAAGTAAGTATCCCTTAGACATTCGTAGAAATATATATATATATATATATATATATATATATATATATATATATATATATATATATATATATATATATATATATTAGTCAGTAATAGTTATTATGCAGACATACAGTTTATCGTGAATTATTCGTTAGACAGTAAAACTGTTCTAAAATAATGTAAGCCATAATACTGCAATCGGATGTACAGACGTCCTCCAAGTATTAGCAACAGGCACACAAAATATGCAAGGTTGTCTTACCCATTTGGCAACACTGATTACGTTTGAATTTTTCTCTCTCTCTCGTGTATACACACACACACACACACACACACACACACACACACACACACACACATATATATATATATATATATATATATATATATAATGTGTGTGTGTGCGGTTGTGTGTATATACTGTATATATATATATATATATATATATATATATATATATATATATATATATATATATATATATATATATATATATATATATAATTATATATTTTATATATATATAATATGTACGAGTATATATACAGTATATATACATACATGCATACATATATACATACTGTATATATGAGTGGGTGTGTGTGCGCATGTGCGTGTATATATATTTATATGTGTATATGTATATATATATGATTATATTTGCATAAATGAGAGAAAGAGAGAAGTTCCAAGCAAATCGGTGGTGCCAAATGTGAAAGCCAACACGGCGCTCAAGCAATTGTGTGACGCTGTGACCCGTCAAAAACAATGACCACATTGTAACCGCCGTTGCCCGCTGCCTATTTGGAAGAAGACGCTGTTTTTGGACTTGCTGGCATCAACGGGCAATATCGAAAAGGATGGGATCCTTGAGGCTTACATCTGACTCAATCTAGGATTGGTTGATGAGAGGGCGTTTTCTAGGTGCTCAAAGGGATGTGTGGTAGGTTTTTCGTTTGTCTCTTTCCATTCTATTACTGGTCAATTTTTTCCTATTTTTCTTCCTCTGACTTCATCTTTTGCTATTCCTGTGCTGCTGCTGCTGCTCCTCCTCCTCCTCCTCCTCGTTTGGACACATTGCATGCCACGCTTGTTACTGGGCGCTTGGCATCGGCGCCACAGTGTCTGAGGGCACGCTTTGGCCTTAGCCCCGTAGGCACCCTGTCCCAGCCGTAAAAGCGATCCTCTGTTTACAGTTTACGAAACCACGTGAACTGCATGATGTTGCACATGCAGATACAGGGGAGGGAGGGAGGGTGAAACTGACAACAGTGACCGCACGCGCTGTAATATCTCCTTCAGTCACGGCGCTGCGTTGCTTTTCGATTGTCAGTCAGTAAGATTTATAGCAGTTTACGGATATCCATGGTCGTTTCCATTCGATTCTAGTCCTTGCTTTCGAGATAAGATGATGATTGATAGGATTCCCTGACTATTATAAAATCATCTATGACTTTCCAGGAGATATAATGGAAAACAGGATGTCTGTGAACTGATGTAACAACTAATTCATAATGAAGAGATTCGTCATTGGGAATAAGCTACAAAAATGAAAAACAAAAAATCTTCTCCACACGGACTTAGAATTAGAATCAAATTGTAAATGAAATAACTCCTAGACCCCGCGATGACAACAGTGATTTCCCTGCTCCCTACTGCGTTCATGACAATGAGATACACTGCACAAATATTTTCTTTTAATTTAACTTCGTTCCTTGGCGGGATGTTTTGATATTGTGAAACAAAACCACATGATCTAGGTCGCATATGTTCTGTGTTCTAATCGCTGGGCATAACTCTCTCTCTCTCTCTCTCTCTCTCTCTCTCTCTCTCTCTCTCTCTCTCTCTCTCTCTCTCTCTCATACAGAGTGCCTGCGTATCAAGATCTCTGTTTAGTTTAAGATATTTAAAACCCTGCCATCTTACCAGAGTAATTCAGACTCCTGATGTGTCATACTAATCACACTTTGCTTTATTTTTCCCATGTGTCGCTAACAATTATAACATTAATTATTTCTCGATCATTTTCTGACAATTATATTTTGTTCTGTTTATTTCAAGTGTAGCTTTCTATTACCGCTCTTTGCACATATCTCCATAAATACTAACCACAACCGTTACCTTTGGTAGCAAGGGATAAAATTAACGCTGTTGGCGACATTGAAATTTAAGACGGAGAATGACTACAAAAAATAACGACAGGGGCATGAATTAAAGAACAAGGAACTTTAATTGCGAAAGAAGGCACTTGGAATCTAAGCAGTAAGTAGGTGAATGTCTAATTAACACCCTAAGAATGAATGCATATACATAGTTATTCAGTTGCATCGAAGGAATAATTGTCGAATATCTTAAGAATGCATGAATAAATGTGGCATTACGCAACATGGGAGAATGAGTGTGATATTTCATTCTAAGACTGAATACATACGTTACTAAGCCTAAGAGTGAGGGAGCATCCATGAACAAAAATAAGTGGTATCAGCAATAATTTGATTTTCGAGAAACAAAAAACAGAAAAGAACTAAACATAAGAGATTGTCAACTGCAGAACATCAAAAGATATTCACCTGTTTCGATCTTCCTTCACCATAGTTCCATAATTAATGGCTAAGTTAGGGGTCATTTGGTAGGGAGCTGACCTGGCCTGGCCTGGCCTGGCCTGACTGACTTGCCCTGACGTAACGTGACCTAAGCAGAAGATCCTTTACCTTTTGACCTGTTTCTGTTTCCCTAATTACTTTATATGTTAGAGAGCAGTTTGTAGAGAAGTGACCTGTCCTGATTGCATTGCCACGACTTGACCTAGGCAACCTTTACTGTTTCTTCTGTCGTTGTAGCCCTTAGTTATTGGATCTCGTGGCAAACTGGCCTGACCTGACCTGTCCTGACTAACATGCCCTGACATGGCCTGTCCTGCACTTCTATTATTAAATCTTGTAGCAAACTGATCTGACCTGACCTCCCATTATTGGTTTCCGTAGAAAAATTACTTGACCTGACCTGACCTGATGTGACCTGTCCTGTTCCCACCTGGAAAACCGTCACTTTTTTTTATCATTTTTCATAATACCTACTCAATTCTTCCGAAGTTGGGAGGTAAATCATAGCAACCTGACATGACCTGATATGAATAATAGTAACTGTTTCGTGGTGTTGTTAAGAGCCAACGTGGTAACCGAATAGCATTCCTTACTATAATACTCAAAACCATGCGTTCAAATGCTTAACAAAAAAAACAAAAAAACTAAATAGCGAGTCACTAAGCCAAACAAGTGAACCACCCCCCCAAAAAAATAAAATTATTTGTCTTCACGACAGAGAGTGAGAGAGAAATGGAATTAAAGATAATGAGAAGGACCTTGACTTTAAGTCATAATGTTTCTGACGGCAGTCTTACCCACCGTATTAGAGCCAATTTTGTGCTCGTCACTCCATGTTGAAATGGATCACACAATAAAAAGCGATGGGAGTTGGGGAGTAAGAAATGCGCATATGTGTGTGAATGGAGCAATGAAACTAGTTACCATGTCATTTGTGTACCGCTGAGAGAGAGAGAGAGAGAGAGAGAGAGAGAGAGAGAGAGAGAGAGAGAGAGAGAGAGAGAGAGAGAACACTCATTTGGCGTACGTTAAAGCCTATAACGCACATAGAACCCACTCCTTCCCTTTTTTATTATTTTCGTTTTATGACCGTCTTCAATAACGTTCTTACCATTCTCTATGTTATAATTACGCTTTATCAAAATTATATGACGCCACTTCCGCCAAAGAAAATCGCACTTCTTAGATTCTTTGAACGGAAAGACTGCATTATCCAAGATCTAAAGAATTCTTTAGACCTTAGCAATATCTATGGGGCTAGAGTTAAGCATATATATTTGCGCTACATGTAAGGGTGGCTGACGAGCTGTTATGAGACTTCTGCGTAGGCATGCTTCGGGCAATGTCTATACAGGAAGGTCATTTTTAACTCAGCAGTTAGGTCATTAATTTGGCATTAATTGTTGCCTTGTTGCATACAAAGCCACCCGCTGTTAGAAAAATAACTAAAAATAACACAGAAATTTGTTACAGTGCTCGAATGACTTATTTATTGACTGAAACCGCGAAATATGCATATTACAATTTTTTTGTTATCAAGATTCTAATGAGAGTATTAACTTGTACCAGTATTCATCTTATTTCCAATACCTGCCTAATGCGAAGAGTGAACAAATGCAATCATTGTATCGTAATATAAAACGGAATGGAATACCTTGGTAACAATAAATTTCATCTCCTGCACAACAAACCTTTAACTAACGTGCCCCACTAATGAAAGCCACCTCTTACAAAATTTATATATATTACACATATATCTACATAAACTTTTCTATGGCGAAAATATAGTTAGTCCTTTCTGTTCCCTACGCTGGCACAGACAAGCTCTCTTATGCAAATCAGCAACGTCAATTGCAATCTTCAATTACTTACCGCACTGCAGTAAATCTTGTACCTCCCCACCGCAAGCAGCCTTGCTATACATTGGGAAGAAAATATTAAGCCAAACCTGCAATAAATAAATAAAAATTTGAATAAATAATTGAACAAATAATAATAAACATCATAGTTCCCAAAAATCGCTTATATTAAATTACACATTCGCTACATGGAAGATGGACATAAACTATAATAATAATAATAATAATAATAATAATAATAATAATAATAATAATAATAATAATAATAATAATAATTATTATTATTATTATTATTATTATTATTATTATTATTATTATTATTATTATTATTATTATAATAATAATAATAATAATAATAATAATAATATTATTATTATTATTATTATTATTATTATTTTTATTATTATTATTATTATTATTATTATTATTATTATTATTAGCCAAGAAAATTTCAGAACACGTCACGAAAAAAGAAGTACAACCTCGCATACATATTCATCACTTACGAACTACTTAAGAAAGGGACATACTATGGCAGAGTGACGTACAAAAACCTTCATGCCACAAGGAGCTAACGAGGGTACCCTTTAATGCCGACCCCACGCCGTGATGTGATGGATGCTACGTGGGAGAGGGGATCTTTGACACCGGCATCAAAGCTTGTTAGCGGGGTACATGACGGGACGATTCTTGGCCCGGCGCGCCTGTCTTCTGAAAAGTCAACCGAAGTTGCTACTGCTATTATGGCTGTGATAATTACTATCATTATCACTATTATTATTATTATTATTATTATTATTATTACTGCTGTTGTTGTTGTAAAGAGTCTCGATTTCAAATGACTATAGGTTATAAATGGCAGAACGGTGGACATTTCAACGAACAATGGGTAGGGAAATTATCATTATTACGAATAATGTTTCCTTTGCCATACTATTTTCATTATTATTATTATTTTTTTTTTTACTTGCGACGGGAAAGTCAAAGACATTAAAACTAAAAATAGTCCGAGGCCCCCACACGAAGACAGGTAAAAATGAAAATAATTAAAACTTAAATAACATCACTTGTTATGGCCCAGATTAATTATGTTTCCCTCGGCACTTTCCTCGTACGGGACTCATCCTGAGGCTGCCTCCCTCATTTCAAAAGGAGAAAATGTCCATTACCGCAACAGACTTTTCTCAAGTCTCAGTATTACCACCATTGTTTTTCTAATTGTAGCAGTAAAACGACCCCAATATTTGCTCGGTAAAACTAGGTAACTCTCTGACTACTAAGTAAGGTACTTGTTCTTTCCCTGAACTCCCAAGCTCTGGAATGCTGTCACTGTCTCCGTTTGCCATGACTCTCAAGAAAAGCGCAAGTGAAACGCCGCTAACTACATGAGATGGAATAAATAAAAGGGAAACTTTGAAAATAGTGAATAATAATTTCTCCTTCCATTCTCTGTGAACTTAGGTATATGCGAGCATCATCAGCATCTGTCAACGTTCGAGGTAATTTCTTCCGACTTTTCTCAGTCAACTTGGGATCAAGGCTGCATTTTGTTATATATAAGATATTTTTCATTTCTTAAATAAGATCAACGTCACAGGCCTTTTTGCGCAAAAAGGCACTAAGCTTTACGATACATTCGCACACGATTTTCAATATTAAAAAAAAATTCAATATTACATTATTTCAACATGCTTGTGGTTGCATTTTCGTTAATTTCTTGTTTTTACAGATCCCTATATCATTAATTGTCCCGTTATGGGTTAGTATGTATGTATGTATGTATGTATGTATGTATGTATGTATGTATGTATGTATGTATGTATGTATGTATGTATGTATGTATATATTTACACATGAATATACGTAATGTTAGGGAATATTCATGCATTTATTTCTATTTATCTACCTATTTAATGATATTTGACCAAGCTAAAAGCCAAGGAAGCCTCCTCTTACTCTAATAAACGAATGCATTTTATTTTGTACATACGAGACTTTATGCTGAAGACTTTCTCATTCATCAGCCTTATCTCTCACTCTCCCTCATTAGTTCTCGGAAGAATATCAGACGAGAAGACCTCACTTATCAAAAGGACCTACTTCTGTCATCCGAGCAGAGATTGAATTAAATATGCTGCAGATGACAGCAACGATATCTCTAGAAAAATTTAGCTGGCTCCTTCCCTTCGAAGGATTCTGGGGACAGCCACGCGGATGTTATCAGACTCCCGAAAGCAAGACCCGTTCTCGACTCCCACCAGTCAACGCCACCTCTCAAGTCTTTCAAAGCCGCTATAAAAAACAACGTAACCGAACGCCTACACGCTTTACCCCTCTTCATCTCTTTTATTTTTTATTATTTTTTTTTTTAGTTTCCATCGGACTGGGGTAGATATGGGCATCTCCATAACGTATGCACATCTTTAGAGGAAGCTGTTTGTGTATATATAAATATATATAAATACATACATTCAAATACGCATGTATGTATAGATAGATACGCTAGCTAACATCAATATCCTGTACTTCAGTGAGAATTTTCTTTAC
>NC_089752.1:30983883-30993883 GCF_040412425.1 Macrobrachium rosenbergii
CGTTGCGTTGATTATCTCTAACACATGCACACACACACACACACACACACACACATATATATATATATATATATATATATATATATATATATATATATATATATATATATATGTGTGTGTGTGTGTGTGTGTATGAATATATATAGACACATGTCACATACATACAAATACTGTATATACTTTCCCTTAAAAAAATATCCGGGGAAAAAGAGGCCCAGAAATTTCACCCAATATTAATAAATGAAAATGCTCAAGCGTACAAACGAGCTGGCCTACAAAACACCGGATAAAAACAAATAAAAATTTACCCTAATGAAAAACTTAATTCCAATGACCTTGACCCTCCAAAAAGATGCATAAAGAAACAAAACTTATCCGAGAGCAATAAGTTCTCAGCATGAGTGACCCTAGAATTTTGTCGCCAGATAATCCATGCAATAACTCGGCTCCAATATTCGAGTCCCTTCAGCTTCCGTTTTTCCAGGTCTATCGCTTTCTTCTGGTTTTCTTCGGCTTGGCAATTTATATTAAAATAATCTTTGTTATATCACTAACAGGTATCATAATTGCTTTGTGTAATTAAATAAACGTAGTATACTAGTCTCTACATAAGAAAAATAATACCAGTGATTTTTAGATCTCCGCAGAAAATAGTTAGTTATGCGTCAACATCCAAAAACTTGGTACAATCACACTTCCTGTCATTCAACCATAACACAGTAGTGGTCGTTGTTGTTTTATTAAGTCTTCCTTTGTGCAAGTCAAGGATATCTTTTTTCCTTCATTTGAGGGTAATTTGGGGTGAGGGGGGACAGCACGTCAGTAGTGGTATGAGCTCTCTGAAGTATTCATTGTGAAGGATACACACGATCTCCGACCACGTCTGATTTCTGTTTTCTTTCTACCTCTTTGTAAAGTTAAAAAGTTAAATATACCTTAGTTTAACCAGACCACTGAGCTGATTAACAGCTCTCCTAGGGCTGGCCCGAAGGATTAGACTTATTTTACGTGTCTAAGAACCAACTGGTTACCTAGCAACGGGACCTACAGCTTATTGTTGAATCCGAACCACATTATACCGAGAAATAAATTTCTATCACCAGAAATAAATTCCTCTACTTCTTCATTGGCTGGCCGGAGACTCGAACTCGGGCCTAGCAGAGTGCTAGCCGACAACTCTACCGACTCATCCAACAAGGAACTACCTCTTTGTAAAGGATATTGCGGCTCAGACTAGCCCTTTTTCCTTCCTTTAAGTATTATTATTATTATTATATTATTATTATTATTATTATTATTATTATTATTATTATTATTATTCAAAAGATGAACCCTACTCATATGGAGCAAGCCCACAGGGGCCATTGACTAGGAGTTCAAGCTTCCAAAGAATATGGTGTTCATTAAAAAGAAATAACAGAAGGTAATGGGATATGCAGAAAGAAGAAATCACTTATTACTCTCTTCAAAAGGAAATTACCACAGTCTGACTAGCTCAATTACCTCTTTCCTCCTTTTTATTTTCTTAGTAAAGTATGTTACTGCACTTCGACTAGCCTTTTCCTGCATTTTTCATATTCGCGTGAATAAAAAAAATGCAAGTCACCGCTCTAGCCTTAAGGGAACGGAAATCAAGTTCAAGAAAAATCAGATCAAACGCATTGCTTGATGTAAATCCATTCCATTACTTTACATTTAGGACCTTAGCACTAAACATATATTGAAAGGGGAGCCACACGTCTTTGTATTCTATTTTTCAATCCAACAGTTTTCGAATGGAAATAAAAGAAACAATAAGCAACCTAAATTCTTCTTAGTATTTTTGTTAGTGGTTTTTCTTACACTTCTACGCTGTGGAAATCGTCTTCGTAAGTTTCAGGCCATTAAGGCTTGTTCTGCATGACTGCTTGTTCATGAGGACAATAACTATTTAAGCAGAGTGCTTGCATTTGGACGTAAAGAACAGTGCAACAGAAACACACTGTGCTGAAGCAAACACGACTGGAACAACATTTTTATTTCCTACAACGCCCTCCTGATAGTTATTAATGTTGCTGCTAGGAATCTTAAGAGATATTATATTGCCTTAGGTTGTCTGCGCTGACGTAATTTTCTATGGATGTAAATACTTATCCACTTCAGTTATTTGATATTATTAATTTCGTCGCAGCGTTCCAGTTTTTCACACATGACCATTTTATTCTACGAATTTTGTTTTTCAATAATAATAATTACGGAGTGAATCAATAACAACAATGATGGATAAATCTTTAAAATTCATTGTTCCTTTACACCACGTGTTACAAATACTTAAAATTTTAAAGGAGAAATCTCATGGAATCCCATACTCCTACTCGGCAAGAAAGCCACAAGAAAAAGGTTAAAATCTTGTCAATTACACGAGACGTTAAAAGGTAGATTTTCACAAATGTTCCTTTTATACAGATATGGCAGGTCTTGTTCTTTCAGAGGAAAGCCTCCCTTCAACCTTCTTTCGTCTTCCACCCCCTTTTCTTAAATCCACCTTGCCCAGGATAGGTAGATGGTCTTGTAGTTTGCTACTCACGGCTCTGTTGATTTATTTCTTTAGCAAATTTATTGGTGATTCCACAGCACTTCACATCTGAATGCCAGAGGTAATTCTCCGGAGACTATCTTTTGTCTTGGGGGTCACTATTACTCAGTGCATAGCATGGCAAACTGTTGGCGGCACTGAGTATTCTCTACAGAGTCTCTTTTTGGGGTCTAGTTGTAATGTTTGCTGTCCATTTCTTTTTGTACTATTCTCCACACTCGCAGGCCCAGTTGTCCAGCTTGTGTCTAAGTTCTGTATACTTTATTATGTAAAAATGGTTTGAGCCAATATTATGAAAGCCTTTATATATTTTCAAGTTTGAATAGTGCTAGTGGTTTAACATTCCCTCTTGAACCCTACTGGTAGTTCCGTACTGAGTCACTCTGCAATGCTATTAATTCTGGTGTCACGCTATTGCAACTCATTCTTGGGTGCTTATGGTGGCTCTCATGCTGTTGGTTCACTTACTAATGGTTTACTGATACTGGTCCCTTTAAATGATTCTGCAGGTTAAATATACACAATGCTAGAGTCTATTGTATTTCGCTCTAAAGTGGTACACGATCATACCAAATGTAACCCATGTTGCCTCACTCTTAAAGGCCACTGATGGTTTCTAGTTGGTGCACTGTCATTTTCTGTGAATGGCTCCCACCTGGTTTATTATCAGACTCTATTTTTTTACTGCTGAAATATTCTTAAATTCTGATGATGTCTCTCAACAGAGGCTTTTGTTAGTTTACGCTTGGTTGCAGATGACAGGTCCATGCTGTTTAACACTTAAAATCTGCTAAGACTATGGACTAAAGTGGTTCAACTTGAATTTCAGCGACAATTCCTTGTCTGTTTAAACTTGAAAAATACTGGTTACCCTAGACGTCGTATGGCCTAACTCACAGCAAAGACGCTAAAAGAGCCATAGTTGACGGGCAAAGGATCAATCAAGAAGTGTGTTACTGGATGCTCAAGATTCTCCAGGGCCTTATGCCAGCACGGGCTCTTGCTCCTGGAGCATAGGTCACAATGTGTATACTAGATTATTTCTTGCTTAAACTGTGTAACTGATATTCATTGTGAAATATTTCATATTAAACAGCACGGAAAGGCCATTAACTTGCAAGAGATGCTTCCACAATTTAGAGTGAGAATACATTGAACAGGAAAGACTAAGAAAAACCTTGGCATGGACTACAGAGGCTGTGATACAGCCAAAAGTTTGAGACCTTTTGCACTATACTTTCCTGCCTCCGTTCACCAAATCATTTTGGAACATATAAAAAAACCTGACAGAGACAAACACGTTGATGAATTGCAATACACCAAATTAAATCTTGGCGTGTTTTAGCGATCTAATCGTCTGTAAAATAAAACTGATCACATTTGCCTGTGCTGATTTGGAATCCTTTTACTGAATTACGTTATATGGTAATATACAGTACTTCCAGTAGGTGAGAACTCACAGCGTTACAAAATCGATAATAATTTCGGGAGCTTACATTTTTCCTTCAAAACTGGCTCTATATTTTTCTAAACTGCAAGATGAATGACAATACATATTGAATGACAATACTACATACTAAAATTTTATTACAAAAGAATGTGTTAGACGTCCTTCAAATCATTAAGTTTCATTTTTCCAGCTAAGAATACATTTACAATTTTAACGTACTGTCTTTTGTTACAAGTAATATAATTAAAATTACTACATTTAATTAAATATCATGAGCTAAATTCATCACGGTTAAACTGAGAAATTTCAAGCTAGAAATGTATTAATATGAGTGGATTTTCTGTTCTTTCAAAATAACTTGCAGCTCTAAACATTATCAAATTACATCAAACTTTAAGAGGTAAATTCATCAGTGGTTTCTCTACGACGACAACAGACCTATGAAACATAATCCATTATTAGACATGGAATCAATATAGGTTAAATGGCATTTTATTTTTGTGATCATATACGGATGAAATTATATTTATATGTGTGTGTGTGTGTGTGTGTGTGTGTGCGTAAGAGGAAGAACACATTTGTGAAAGAAACTGAAAGAACTAACGACCAATTATGACATCGCGTCTTACAAAATTAAATGATTTCTATTGATCGTTACCACAAACAAGTTTCAGGTTTATAATTCAGGCTATTATAAACAGGTTGAGGACTCTTCCTACAACAGTGAGCTTCATGGCTTCATGCTTGCTGCTCGGTTGATACCATAAACATTTTCAGGACTGCAGTTGCTGCCACATAGTATCAGGACTTCGTTCCCTTCCTTGTTTAATATCGCAAAGTTTCAGGACTTTGCTCCCCTCTTCAGTTGCTGCCACAAAGTTTCAGGGATTCGTTCCCACTCTTCGAGTGCTGCCAAAAGATTTCAGGGCTTTGTGGCCCCTCTCCGGTTGCTGCCACAACGTTTCAGGAGTTTTTCCCCTTCTTCAGTTAACGCCACAATTCAAAGACTTCGTGTCTCCTCTTCAGCTGCTATTGTGAACAATTTTGGGCTTTGTGACCCTTCTTTGGTTGCTACCATAAATTTTCAAAGCTTTGTAAAACATCTTCAGTTTCTGCCATAAAGTCTCAGGGCTTCGTACCCCTTTCAGTTGCTGCCGCAAAATTTTAGGGCGGTAGATGCTTCTTCGATTACTGCCACAAAGTTTCAGGACTTTGCACTCCCTTTTCGGCTGTTGCCACAAAGACTCAGTATATCGTCCCCCTCTTCAGTTGATGCCATAAAGTTCCAGAACATCATCTTCTTTAATTGCCAGAACAAAGTATCAGAGCTTTGTACACCCTGTTCGGTTGCTGTCACAAAGTTTCAGAGCTTCGTGCCCCTTCCAGTTGCTGCCACGATGTTTTAGGGCTTTGGGATCCATGTTCATGTGCTGCCACCAACATTTTCAGGGCTTTGTACTTGGCTGCTGCCGCAAACAGTTTCAGGGCTTAGTAAGACTCTTCGTTTTCTAACACAAACAACCTCAGAATTTGTGCTTTCGTCAGTTGTTGCCAGACCTCCTACAGTTGTCACCACATACAGTTTCAGCGCATTATACCCACACTTCAGGTAACAAATGGAAGATGAGCATGAAGCACTGAAACTTTTTCGAGGTAATGATAAATAAGCATAGGTTAGCTCTCCAGGACGTGACTTTCATATTTGCCAAGTTCTATTACTGATCTCTTTACAATTAACAACTAAAATTAACATATGAATCAAAGGGCAAACCGTAAATCATAACCAAGTTCCTTGGCATAACAACTTGAACTTAGGTCCAACACTGTACGTCATCTCTCGAATTATAATGAATTATGAAAGAATGGCGTTAACTGGTAGAAAGATGAAATACATATGTTAGTAAACTCTTTGAGTAAACAAATAAAACGTGACCATTTCGTAAATTATCTGAAAGTTTCCGCAGATCAATTCAACGAAAACTTTGGTGTCAAAAGCGCTCCCAGATGACAAGCATTTACTATAATGATGAGCAAACATTCTTTGAACACAAAACAAAATGTCATAAATTAGAATGCCCACATGCAAAGAAGAAACGATAATAATAATAATAATAATAATAATAATAATAATAATAATAATAATAATAATAATAATAATAATAATATTTTAAAAATTTATTTGTTATTTCTTGTTATGTCTGGGTTTATAACTTTGCATTATGTGACACAAAATACAACAGAAATCACATTCCATAAATGAAACTAAAGCAATAAAACAGTATTTATCAACAGAACTATATGACCGCAATCTAGTATAAAATCCGGGAAACAGAAATACCGGCATATTTTGAAATAAAACAGCATAACACACTGACAGACTTATAAATCCCCAAAACTTATTTAACAAATGAGGACTGCCCTAAAAACAGGACAAATTTTTTTTCAGACAGAAGTCTGAGATATTTAAAAACCAATTCTCATGACAAAAAGAAAGCAGATCGTTTTTCAGTTCACTCAAAGCTTTGTTTCGGAGAAACCCAAGTCCAGTGACGCAAGGTTCTCATGAAGTCCTTAATGAAGACCTAAAAAAACTAGAATTAAAATAAATAATAAAAAAACTTCCCATTTCTGTCATCGTCTGCTTGACAACGAGCAAGCAGAGAGAAGGAGAGAAAACACTGGACTTGAGTATCCAAGTACACCAGTACGGCAATAAATGTCAAGAAAAAAAATCAAGGATAGCAGAGTGGGTGGCAGATTACACATGATGTCATGAGGCATCACGTGACCAGAGCCTCGCGTGAGGATCTTCAAGAACATTCGTCCAAAATTAGAGGATAAAAGCTTGGTGGAACAAAAACTAAAATAAATACAGAGAAAAGGATTAACGTGAGAGGGTACTGCGAACGTTCACATGGGCAGGACGTGGCAGCAGAGGCTTCATATCGTGGAGAAAAAACAAGGATTGACGAGTAACTGTTGTAATGAATAAGAATGTGACCTTTCATAAAAGGAGATATACTGACTTAAATGTGTAGATGGTATTTATTCGGGATTAGCAAGTACGGTTGTGGCAGGTTCAGTTTAAATTCAAATTTTGCGAGAATACGGAAAATTAATTTGTTACATTTTTCTGAAGATAACGGTGTGAATTTAGCTTCCTAGTAAGACCACACTGAGGAAGCGAAAGTTCCGTGAGCTACCAATTTCACAGCTAAGTTCTTATACCACTATTAAGGAAAAGATTGCTTTCCAGTCCAGCAACACCACCCAACGGATTGAATTCCAATTATATTTAATGTACATGAGTTGTGTTCTATCACTTTTCCAGGAGAGTTCCTTTTGCCAATTTTTTTTATTTTATTTTATATAACATTTTATTGGTAAGAATAACGATATGGCTGACTAAGGGCGAGACTTGGTTAGATTTTTTAATTGTATCTAAGGCTATTAAAATATTAGTGGACAGATCAAGCAATTGTAAACTGTTTTCTAGTCCATGTAATTTTTGCCGTTTGTGCTTTTACACTAAAGGTACATGTGTTCAAGTTTACCATTATTATTATTATTATTATTATTATTATTATTATTATTATTATTATTATTAGCGGCAGCAGCATCAGGAGCAGTACTATTAGTAATGAGGATACTTTCATATCGAAAAAACAAAAAAACAAAAAAACTGTCTTAACATAACACGTTTCCACAAAGACTGCCTATTTGCTAACCTCCAGTGTCGCTGTTTGGACTTGTGCTATATTCGCATTGGAATAGAGACAGACACCTTGATTTAGAAGTTACCTTACTCGCATGACTTTAATAGATGTCAGTTCGCTGCAACTGGTTATTTATGCTTAAAACTCCGACAAGTTCTCATATAGATTATTTTTTTAAGAATTTTAATTCATATTTTCGAGTTATGCAAAAACCAGCAAGAGTTTGGTGGTGTTTTTATCAAAATATCTGTTCTTCATAAAGTAACGAAGTATAAATTTACTTTTGAAAAACCTTCTGAAGATTCTTCCAAGAACAGTGTTTAAAACATTTACTAAAATCATTCTTGCGTTTACTCTCTCTCTCTCTCTCTCTCTCTCTCTCTCTCTCTCTCTCTAAAACTGGTTATATGCTGTCATATCCCAAGGAATAGGGGTAGAGGACAAATTTTACAACCCATACACGGTTTACAGCGTCATCCTGTTGCGCAAGAATTTAGGTACACGTGTATGGTACGAATGACAATTTGCTTCATTCACGTGGCAAATGATAGAGAATGCGTAGTATCCCCGTTCAAAAAGGTACTCATTTTAGATCCGTGTCGAAACAAACCATTTTTATTCTAGGCTAGAATAATGTACTATTCATCATTTACATTATTTAGTATTTACATTATCAATTTAATTTCATGCAGATTAACAGCCAAAGGCCTGAAGGAGAAACACTTGAACACAGCGAGCCGAGAGTTGCTTGTTTCCTTAAGGCAGAAGCTTTTTCTGTTACCTACAAAAGCTACTGATTAACTTAGTACAACCATTCACTGATAATAATATATTTCGTCTGGCTCATTCATATCTCAGCAAACCCCAGCAAGAAATGAGAATATGTAAATAGTAGTAAATTCCTAACTATGCCCTTTAGTCAAGGCTGCTGCGAGAAAGAGAATTTTAATCTCCGTCATACAGTTCACTGACCTAAACTGACCTGTCAACCGATCAGGAATCGCTGTCTAAACAATTACCGTTTCTTTCTGCCCTTAATCTTGGAAAAAACCTATCCTATGAAATACCACTCAGGCGAATACTCTTTGGCAAAGGTAGAGAGACATGTCAACCCATTTGTCTCAGTTTACAAAATAATGTTGAAACAATTATTAGGAGAGTGTGGAAAGTAAGATGGAAAAAAGAAAATATGAATGGAGGTATAGTAAAAGGAATGCACGGGGTTGCAGCTAGGGGCCGAAGGGACGCTGCAAGGAACCTTAGGTAATGCCTACAGTGCACAGCGTTAGGTACACTGACGGCCCTAACCCGCTATGGGAACCAAATGATATGCAAGACCGTGGTACGGGGGCTATGGCACAGCGCTGATTAGGAGAACATCGGTTATATGTGATTATTTAGTTCCTCGTTGGACGAGTCGGTAGAGTTCTCGGCTAGCACTCTGCTAGGCCCGAGCTCGAGTCTCCGGCCGGCCAATGAGGAATTAGAGGAATTTATTTCTGGTGATAGGAATTCATTTCTCGGTATAATGTGGTTCGGATTCCACAATAAGCTGTAGATCCCGTTGCTAGGTAACCAATTGGTTCTTAGCCACGTAAAACAAGTCTAATCCTTCGGGCCAGCCCTCTCTAGGAGAGCTGTTAATCAGCTCAGTGGTCTGGTAAAACTAAGGTATACTTTAAACTTCTTTATGTGGTTATAATGGCGGCGGACAACTGAATGTACCTGAGGAGACCTAGCTGACACAAATTCTCACATAAAAGCGCCCAGTCAATTAAGCAAAAAAATACTTGAAAAGAAAGGGTACTAACTCTTTAAATCATCATAACGTTTGCATATGTCCATGAAACAGCAGCTCAAACTGTCAGACGTATAAATAAAGGTCACTTCGTTTGGATGACATAGAATCAAAATTCAGTTCACAGCGACTATATGCCTTAGGTTTCCGTCAATATAGCCAGGAGACAATAAAGTGCAAAACCCATTTGTAATTAGGGTCATTTTCTGAGGAAGAAGTACCAGAGATAGGCTGCCAGGGTTGTCTGCACTACGACAGAGACCTAACATGAAAACTCAAGGTTTCAGTTGACTCACAAAATACATATGTTTATCGGAAAGAGAGAGAGAGAGAGAGAGAGAGAGAGAGAGAGAGAGAGAGAGAGAGAGAGAAGGCGGGGTGGGGGTGGGGGGAGTGAGTTAACCTTCCAAACATGACCACCGGATTTACGGGTGGCCAAGTTAGTGGTGTGACACATTAGA
>NC_089752.1:31001383-31103883 GCF_040412425.1 Macrobrachium rosenbergii
TAAGCAAGAGCGTTTAATGAAATGCTCTTGCCTCAGCCCGTATTTTCAGAAAATACAGAAGAGTCAGGTAGAGAAATATGTTATATAATAGCCTACGGTAAATACACGTGCTTTGTTAAATATATTAAGAGATGCTTAGCGCGAATATAATAAATACTGTGATAACACTGATTTTTTCTCTTTAAGTTGTGAGGTCGTCTACTTGCAAAAATAAAGTGAGAACAGCTCAGTCCTTTCTCAGTTACAACCCATAAGTGATGATGGGGGCCTGGTGTGTAACTCTGGACACCACCTAACCAACCGAGCCGAGCTTCATCCCTAACGAAGCGACAGTACCATTTCTTGAAAACTGGGAGACTGTCGAGATGAAGAACCAAAGCAGAGAGGGTATTCTTATATTAGTTAGGTTCAGATTCCATTTATAGTGGATTAACGTCCATGTAACTATACAATACTCGTTTAAAGAACTAAAGTCCTTTTGTCTGCTTGATTTTACGGATAGCCTGAGGCTATCAGTGTATTTGAAGTCGCGTGCTGATCCTTAGAAACAGACAATTAAAATTTGTAGTAATTCTTAGCACTGCGGAAAAAATTTGATCGTCAAGTGTCCGTAATGAAGGCTCCCTTCACAATATTGATGTAAAAGTTTTGAGGCAAAATTATGCATGGTCCCAGTATGATATTGCGCAACTTGCCTCAACTCTCCATTAAATGCCTGCCTCTTGCCATGGCAATAAAAGGTTTAAGATAAAATAAACGTATGTGCGTTTGTTTCCAAGTACAGTACGTAGCTGTACAAGAGCAGAGGTTAAAATGCTGCAGACAAGAAATATGATTACTTGACCGAAGTAAATGTCCAACGGACCACAGTCAAATTACAAAAGTCTGATGCAGATGATATCAGGATAAGACTCCCTACCAAAAGTCATTCAGAGGTACTCGATCCGGATTCGGATTTAAACTCAATTCTAATCATTTGCTCCTGGTTCAGACAGACAGGCAAAGTGAGTGTGAGAGAGAGTGTGTGTGTGTGTGTGTGTGTGTGTGTGTGTGTGTGCGTTTGTTTTTGTGTGCGTATGTGTGTGTGTGCGCTTGGGAAATGAAGGAGTGCTGGTGGGGAAAAACTGTACATTCTCTAATGGCAAACTTGGAATTCCCTTCATAAGGGTGGGCCTCACTCTGCCTCCCGGCCCCTTTCTTTTTCTTGTTTGTTCGGCCCTGGGCTAGATAAAGCCATTAGGTTGCCCGAATTAATTTCCTTTTGTACTGAAGTACCCAGAGTGTTTTGGGCGTCGCTCTCCTTCCGATTGTCTTCTTTGGTTCCCACTGATACTTGCTAAGAAGATTCATGGCCTAAGGGCCACTCTTATAATAATAATAATAATAATAATAATAATAATAATAATAATAATAATAATAATAATTTTTCATACTGCCGTCGAGGAACCATTAAAGACCTCTGGTAGGCCTATGATTGCTACCACTCACAAAAGGACGCTTCGACAATTTTTCCTGCAACGTCATAGAAGGTCAGCGTCACTTCCGAACCTTGACTTTCGCTCAATACGGATATCCGGTTACAGGTACGTCCGTTTTTACTGTATAAATAGGGATAGTTGTCGGTCCACAGTCATCACTTGCACTTCTGTCCGCAAATGAACGCACTGTAGACCCACATCTTTCACACCAACTTTTCCTGTCACATTCTGCACTTCTTTTTCTCTCTTCCCTTTCCCACACACGACTTTGTTCACACTAGTGTCCTTTTTTTTAAGTGAATGGTACAATCCACCCGTGCTAAATAATAAGCATCAAAATACGACATACAAGAAGAGAAAATGAACTAAATGATTTAGGTCGCTGAGTATAAGTCCTCAAGTGTAGAGCCATTCGAAGTGTTCGCCAAGTCCATACTAGTGCTATAGAGTAAGACTAGACTTAAGTCCAAGTCTTCCACGAGCCATTTCAACTCCTCTCTAGCAACAGAAAAGTCCATCAGCAGTAAATATCATCACCCATACATTCTAAACTTCATGAGGACCATGACAAACAAAGGCCATTTTCTTGGCCTACTACTCATGGCAAGCTCCCTTCTAAACTGCCGAAGTCACCCACTAGACGGCTTCCTACACCAGGAGATCTCGACCAGAGACGCCGACGGTATCAAGTCCTACGCCGGGTACAAACTCTTCCGAACGGACGTGTCCCAAACGCAGCTGCCCGTCGTCGATTCGATGGACATGTCCCCCGGCGTTGAGGTATGGTCCTGGAAGCACAAAGGGCGGAGCCTGGATCACCAGTACGAGATCGATGTTCTGACGCCTCCCGACGAAGAGAAGCAGGTTAGTTCCCTTGACTATATGTAACCAAGACTTCCACAATGTAAATATATATAATAATATATATATATATATATATATATATATATATATATATATATATATATATATATATATATATATATATATATATATATATATATATATACATATATATATATATATATATATATATATATATATATATATATATATATATATATATATATATATATATATATATATATATATATATATATATATATATATATATATATATATATATATATATATATATATATATATATATATATATATATATATATATATATATATATATATATATATATATATATATATATATATATATATATATATATATATATACAAATGTCTCACTATGAACGGAAATGATAGTAAATAACACGACCGACTAAATAACTCCGTAAATATCCCTATGCACCACTTTTAAAATAATTAGTGCATAAAAATTAATGCCAGAAACTAGCAAATCCATAGAACTATTAGATAGACGCCACTCGGTTTTAGTACTAAATAAAGGTTTAAGCAACAGTTTTAAAATGGGAGTAAAACAGAATAGCGTATGTTACAGAACAGAATATAGATGTTCACAGTTTATATACATTTTATATATATATACATATATATATATATATATATATATATATATATATATATATATGTGTGTGTGTGTGTGTGTGTGTGTGTGTGTGTGTGTGTGTATATGCATACATACATTATATGTATATATATACATACATATAAATATGTACACATGTATATACATATACATATATATATACATATATATATATATATATATATATATATATATATATATATATATATATATATATATATATATATATATAAACTTTGGAAGCACATTATAGATTTGGTTGATGGGAACTGTTCAGGAAAGAGCACACAACTAAGGGGAGAAAAGGATCTGTTCTTTAACGTGTATTGATATCAGAAGATACAGTCACAATAGTTGGTAAAAGTCACAATAGTTGAAGGGTATTAAAACTAAGCCTATGCATCCCAGAAAGTATTTTAACAAAAGCCTTTGAAGACGTTGATGAGATAATAATTATCACGAGTGAGATAAGCGCTGACTGACAAAGACAAAAAATGTTTATGTTGGAGAGCTGCAAGAGTTATTAAGAATAAGACATGCACCAATTTAGAGAGCCTACAATTTATCTATTTGGAGATGCAATGAAAGATGTTAGTTAATTTAGAGATTTCGTAAGAAACGTGAGGGGAGGAGACAGTTATCTAGAATGATGTATGCAATGACGCAATGACTAACAGAGGCAAAGAATGTTTAATTTGAAGATATATATGTATATATACATATGTATATAAAGAGAGAGAGAGAGAGAGAGAGAGAGAGAGAGAGAGAGAGAGAGAGAGAGAGAGAGAGAGAGAGAGAGAGAGAGAGACATATATATACTGTATACATATATATATTTATATATATATATTATTTATACATATATATATATATATATATATATATATATATATATATAAAAATATAAATATATATATGTGTGTGTGTATTGCTCAGAGAGACGGAGAAACAAGAGAGAGATAATTAAATCAATGAGGTGTGCAGCGGCTGACAGATCCTAAGAATACTTTATTAATCATAACATACATAAATCAAGGCACTGAAAATTTCAAGGGCATAAGGAACAAAAGATCTTATTACTTGGGAAGATCAGATCATTAAAAATTTATTTTGTAACTTGACAATCACAGCCTCTAATTTGGAAAGACCATCGGTTGAGGGTTTCATCAGAGAACTAAAAAATGTGACGATGAAATTTCAGTTTTGATCTACTGACTTCAGAAACCCGAAAAAAGATAGGTTAGCAATAGTTCTGAATTCAGATTTTGACTTCAGAGCCTAGATGAATGGGATGGCCAAAATTTTTGGGTTGATGTACACATACTGACTTCATTATTAATCAATAATTACATCTATGGACTGCAAGTCTCTGCAATGGGGATTTGGAGTCTAACGCAGAAAGTGAAAATGGCCAGGCTTGAATTCAAAAGATGGCAAGACTAACTTTCCTTTTATGGTGAAGAGACCGTGAAGTGTATAGCTACCTAAATCAAGACCTGTGACGTCAAGAGACGTTTCAATGGGCCTTAAATCTTAAGATGTGTGTTAAAAGACTCAAAGAACTCAAAGGAGAGCAGGGAATCTCAAATTCTTGATAAAGGGGTGGTATGATAGACTTACTGAACCCGATGCCTTTGAAATCAGTGGTTTTGAAACAGTATTCCCGGGACTATGGGGTTATAGAAAGAACAGTGGTAGCCACAAAACAGGAAAATAATTAAGGATCGGTTGCCTGATGTGTCCAGAACGAGTAAGATAGAAGGAATGAAGATAAACAATAAAAATATTGGAAAATGGATGATGGATGTCAAGGCTCAAGACTTCATTGATGGCACGACACAAAACTATATATATATATATATATATATATATATATATATATATATATATATATATATATATATATATATATATATATATATATATATATATATATATATATAGTTTTATACCTAGTATATGTTTACAAAGAACCAACAGAATTAAGAAGAAAATCATCGTATGATGAAATGTCCATACATGCTCCCACCAATGAAAGCCGAATATAAGGAAATCCATTTCTTCACCTTTATTTACCTTCATCTCCAAAATTATTAACCCGCTTTTCTCTTGGACCTGCGTTTCTATTTCACTCATTTACCACCATTATTCTCTCTCTCTCTCTCTCTCTCTCTCTCTCTCTCTCTCTCTCTCTCTCTCTCTCTCTCTCTCTCTCATTCTACAGGCATAATGAAGACCCCTCCTGTAGTAGGGTTCAACTGATGTGACCTTGGATTACATGGTTGGCCAACAATTTGAAGAAGAGACTTAAAAAAGAAGAAGAAATCAGGACTGTCACTTGAAGAGTTTCGTGTGTAACGATGTATTATTGTAGTGTGACTTGAAGTGTGATCTCTTTGAGGTAGCGGGGGGCTTGGGGAGGGGGGAGTGGAACGCATTTAGTGATTTGGACGAAATGCTTAGTACTGTAATTGCTGAATTTTGTATAATCGTTATATCATATTCTTGTCTTGTGTTCAACTATAACATTTTATGTGGAGAGCGAGTTACTGGCAATTCATATGAATTTGTATTATGTCTATAATAATAATAATAATAATAATAATAATAATAATAATAATAATAATAATAATACGTTCTTCATATCACCCAGTTAAAATAAGTGCTTACATACACGATTGAGCATGGCATTCCTGTGAGGTACGTCGTGATATACATAATATATTTATATATACAGACCGTATAATATATATAATATAATTATATTTATATATATATGCTGTATATATATATATATATATATGTATATGTATATGTATATGTATATATATAGATATATAGATATATATATATAGATATTTATATTTCTGACTCACATCGGGATCGAACCAAGGTCTTTCAGAAAACTGAGAGACCTGGGCTCGATTACTTCTATACATATATACATACATATATATATACATACATATATATAACAAAAACCTTCCCCTCACGCAAGATATTTTAGTCAATGCAAGACACAATAACATCATGAGTTACATTTTATTCATTTTTGGGGGGGATTTTATTGTACTACTATGGCGCCAACGTTATTTAAAGACGTCACGCATTAAACGCTCTGGGTAATTTTTTATTTTATTTTTTTCGTTGGGGTCCGTTAATGTCACTTTGTCATGCAGTGGTTATATGAGCAAGGAATATGCAGATTACAAATTTAGATTATGCCTAAATAAAGATGCAGTCCAAACATACAAAGATGAACAAATTGAAGGGACCTGAGCATAAAGCTAGCGACATGATTCTAAAATTCAACGATTAAATATTGCAGCAAACCTTAGGAATTTTGTGCGAGTGGTAATGGGTGAAAATGAGACAGAACAATCAAAGTGAACATGCGAACTCTTCGTAGCATGTTACTGTAATAATTGGACCATAGACAAACTCTTAAGGCTGCCTGAAAAGGAGCAAATAACTAGGCCTTACTTTACATCTTGTATACTTTATCTCCGCCACTATATCCCTTAAATTTTATTATTATTATTATTATTATTATTATTATTATTATTATTATTATTATTATTATTATTATTATCATTATTATTATTATTCAGAAGGTGAACCTTTTTCATATGGAACAAGCCCACAGGGTCCCTTGACTTGAAATTTAAGCTTCTATAGAATATGGTGCTCATTTGACACAGGTAACATAAGTTAAAAAGAAAATACAGAAAGATCACTCATCAAAAAAAAATATTCAACAAATTATTAAGTAAAAAGACAAAAATGTTAGTTAAATGCAAGGAGAACTGTTACAGTTTAAAAATTCATTGCATTATTACCCTACAACGGTATTATTGATAAAGGTCCTTTGGAACTGAGAAATTCGACAGCGTGGCACTTTCAATTAAATAACTGGTTTAGTTCTGCCATTTTTCTTCATATCCAGCTGGAAGGCTTAATATTATACCTCAACTACACATAGAATATTTGTCTTCTCATCAACTCAATATAATATTTAAATTAATTTTCCTTTACGTATGACATAGGGTAATCAGTCATTCTATGGTCTAATGCATTAGGTTTTCCCCCCAATCCAGGTACGTCAGGTGTTCAACGAATATGAGCTGCCGTACGAAGAGGTCATCCGTGACCTCCAAGTTGCCATCAACAACGAGCAAGGCGACGAGATCATTGGATTCAGCCCGAAGACACCACACTCGATGACGTGGGACAAATACCATTCCGCCGAAGGTAATATTTTGGCTAGGATTTCGCCATATTTTCCAGTTCGCTTCATTTTAGTGTTAATAGTTTATCTCTTCCGCTTATTGCTGCTGACCATTTATGCTTTTCATGTTTTTTTCTAAAATCTGTCAATATTTTATATATTTTCACACATCGTCAAATACAAAACATGAAAAGTCAGTCTTTCTGAACTTTTAGGGGAACCTGTTGTCTCTGGAATTTCTGGATTAACAGCCAGCCGATTCATGAACAAGTTAGAAATGCGCCGAAGTTTCTTCGGCGCGATCGAGTTTTCTGTACACCGTATAATGATGTATGATACTCTCAGCCAAGGCTCGGTGATGTCCTGTGTTGTTGGGACCTATAACGGTGCCAGACACACAGTCATGGCTAACTTTAACTTTAGATGAAATAAAAACTACTGAGGCTAGAGAGCTGCAATTTGGTATGTTTGATGATTGGAGGGTGGATGATCAACATACCAATTTGCAGCCCTCTAGCCTCAGTAGTTTTTAAAATCAGGCAGACAGAAAAAGTGCGGACAGACAGACGAATAGCCATCTCAATAGTCTTCTTTTACAGAAAACTAAAAAGGACTATCTTTCACATGCTGCCATCATTTGAAGAGCCTACCTTTAGCAAACTTTCCGGTATCATGTTAATGCATCGTTTATTACTCGAAATCAAGTATCAAAACGCCTAGTCCTTTGGTAATATCAAATTTCAGGGACTACAAAATTAATCCTTATAATCAATACGACATAAAAAAAAAACTGTCTATCTTTTAAAATTAATCATATTGTGTACACATTCGTTAGGGAGATAAGGGCACTAACTTTTTTATGTAACCTTACACAGAAATAAAACACACAAAACCAGCGTCAACAGGGAAACTAGAGTCAAATGTAGAATGAACCAAACAAATAAGGATAGAATGACACACAAGGAAACTTGTTCTGCTGAATTTACATTAGTTTAATTTTTACGTCGTAATTGTTGTACGGTAAACCTTAGAGAGAGAGAGAGAGAGAGAGAGCCTCGTCAACTCCACTTCCACACAATCAACATCTCTCTACAGGACTGCTCCTCTCCCCTTCTCCCCACATGCCCATACCATTTCAATCTTCGAGATCCGTCTGAGCACCTCATCTCTCCACTGCTACCTTTCACGAACTGACAACTAAATTCTACGTTTTTCAGATATGTACGATTACATGTCATGGTTGGAAATCCACTACCCACAGTTAGTCACCATCATCGACATCGGCAAGTCTTTTGAGAATCGATCTTTGCTGGTGGCCAAGATCTCTGGGCATTCTGACAGCCCGAAACCCGCAATTTGGATTGATGGAGGTACGTAATAAGTGACAGATATTATTAAATTACTCAGATTACTGTACGGTTGTAAATACGACACTGCAAAGCTTCAGTACAAACCTCTTAAATTATCGTGCTACTTTATCATATGAAATCACATCGTTTACAAACTTCTAGACAACCAGCGTTTGAGATATTGTCGTGGTCATTTTCATCAACACCCCAAAATGATTTCCATGTTTTTGCTGACATGGAAATCAATTATTTGTAAAGCTCCAGCCTACCACAATCTTGTGTGCTGTTCTTTCTACCTTTTCCATTAAGTAAATTCAGTACTTATAAAGGAATTATTTTCATTCAAATTCAATACTTATAAGAAAAATATTTTTTTTCAAATTCAATACTTATAAGAAAATAATTTTTAATCAAATTCAATTCTTGCAAAAAAATATCTTTATTCAAATTCAATACTTGTAATAATATAATTTTTATTCAGTCAATACTTATAAGAAAATTATTATTATTCAAAGTCAATACTTCTAACAACATTATTTTCATTCAAAGGCCATTCATTACACTTAGCACACATTTTCAAAACAGAGCCTGATATGGAAAAAAATGGCCATAATTATGATAATGATTCACACACGTCCATCCAGCAGGCCGAAAAAATCTCTAGCTTTCGGAACAAACTTCCACAAAGAACAAAACCAGAAGAAGAGAGACATCAAACGTCTCAGTCAAACCCCACTATGCTTCTCCCTCTTGAAGACCTTTCAACTTCTGCCCTCAGGTTTACACGCCAGGGAATGGATCTCCCCTGCTACAGCCATGTTCATCCTGAACCGACTGGTGGAGTATCAGTGGGAATACGAAGATATCACCGGAAAGTTCGACTGGTACATTATGCCCCTGGGTAATCCTGATGGTAAGTTTTATTATTATTATTATTATTATTATTATTATTATTATTATTATTATTATTATTATTATTATTATTAACAATCACCGGTACGTATAACTCATTCCTGTGTAAAATTCTGATTTTAGGCGGTATATTAATAATACACAATGGCTGACGGTAAGTTCATACATACCAACTTTACTATTACAGACAGCTAGGAATCACATGTATATGAATTTCATTTTCAAACAATTTCCGCAAATATCTAGTTCCTAAATTTACTCAATAGTTCCACAAAGTAACGTAAGCAAATATGTATAGCTGTAAAATAAATGATACGCAACTTTCGAACTATTAGTTTATCACTAAAAATTAACATTACTGATTTACAAGCACCCACCTGTAATCGACCAAGAACCCAATGAACTTTCTCAGCAACAGAACACGATCAAATCAGAGCAAAGATAAGAGAAGCATCATGAAATACACCCGAATCAACTCACTAAAAGTAAAGAGTCAATAAATACATGTACGTATAAAAACAGTTCAGAAATGAGTCAATATCAAGGACATGGTACCTTTTATATGGTATTATTATCAATAAATTTGTTGGTCTGTCATTTGGTCTTTTCAACCCGGAATTATGATTGTCAATAATTTGTCCAGAAATTATTCATTTCGAAAGGCAGCTAAACTACTGAATTAACAAATGCTATGCACTTGGGTCTCTTTAAGTATTTTTCTGCCCAAAGTATTAGCCTGTGAAAAAAAATAACAAAATATCGTTTTAGACCTACAGCACTCAACAAAATATCTTCAATGCACCTAGTCAATCTGTGTCTTTAAGTAACCTTCGTTATGGCAGCTACAAAGCAGGACCAAAACAACTACCACAGGTTCAAGTTTTCTAAAATTCGTCTCAACACTATTGCATCACATCGAATAACACGCTTCAGGAAACCATTTTTAAATTTCACGTCGGATTTAGACAGTTCTGAAGAACAAAATCTAACCTACAGAGGACCATATAATGAGACTAAAGTTTCGGGGTTACTTCCTCTCACGGCGGAAAATATTAGTTTAATCTGGGTAAGTAATCATAATGTGATCTAGGAGAACGTTACGTAAGTACTTAAAAAATACTTGGGTTTCTGTTTCGTGGAATCTTTAGTAACTATTCTCTTCTTGAAGGCTTTTTCTGTTTTTTTTCAGTCTAGAGGGACATCTTTATAGTTACATTCTCTTCAAGATCTTTACTATATTTCACACAGTACTTACATTGGTATTTCACACAGTACTTATATTGGTAAGTTAATGAATTTGCAGCTGATCTTTTGCCTCAAACTCACGGCTTTCTGGTAAGTGCATTCATCTAGTGTTGTGCTGCTTTGTGAATAGCCTGGTTTAATGCAAAGCTATCAATGACATATATTGCAATTTGCAAAGAATGCACATAGAAACTTCTAAATGAAAGCAATACAATGGCTGTTAGTTTCTTTTTCCTCTTGTTGGCTAAATAATTGTGGCATGAGATTTTAGATGTAAGTACTATTATGGTTACTAGGTCTACTTCGTAAGGCTAGTCTGTCGAGAGGAATAAGTGAAAGATTTGCAATTAGAATTGTTTAAAAGATTTAAACTAATTCCATGACAGAACATCATCATTAATATTCGTTATAAATTACTTTTTTCATTGTGACACTGACACATCATTACCAGAATCCAGTTCGAATTACTTTGTATGAGATGCCTCTGAAGTGGAACAAAGAAGGATCTACAAGCAGTGAGGTATTATGCAGAGCGACAAGTCAGTGCTAACAACAGCAAGCCTCTTTTGCGGTCCATCAAGCTTTTGCAGGAAAACGAAGCAAAATCAAGCTTTCTTCACACTGACCCTATCCGAGAAAACCCTCAAGAAAAGGAAAAAGCGAATGAAATGGCGGGAATCTGAAGGGTGTTGCTAAACAGTCCAAAGGAAGAAGTCCATGACTAAACCATTAACGACGAAATGACAAACATCACAAGCAAGCCATGAGGCTAAGAGTAGTGTACTGTGCTTTCCAAACAAGAAATAGATTTTAACTGCCGGTGTTTGTACGCAGCTTAACTCAGTTTATCAATATTGTTTTTGCAAAATTCTGCAGGTATTTAAAACCTTGATGCACTGGAATCTTTCATTCCTTTGCACTTCCAAGGACATGAGACATGTTGTAGCATGAGCTGGATTTGAAAGCCATTGGGAACGCTGAGTATTATGTGTTTATCTGACTTTAGGAAAATTGCAGTATCTACAGAATTTTGTCTCTCGTCACCCCAGGCTACGAATACACCCGGAACCATGACCGCCTCTGGCGTAAGAACCGGGCCATGAATCCAAACAGCCAATGCGTTGGTGTAGACCTCAACAGGAATTTCGGTTATCGATGGAGAAATGGAGGTTCATCCGTGAATCCCTGCAGCGACATCTACGCTGGCCCTAGCGCTGAGTCTGAACCCGAGACGCAAGCAATAAGAGACTATATCATGGAGCTCAAAGATCAGGTAAGTTTACCTTTTCTTTATTTGACTATCAGCTTCTGCTAGCTTTATGCAGCTCTTCTGTGATGGATAATAAGAACTTGCAAAATCTCGTCTTTTGCTGTCTCCCTTAAGTTTAACAAACTCAGAAAAGCTTTCCATCTTCTCTCCACAGCTGAAAGTTTACGTGAGTATCCACGCATACTCCCAGATGTGGTTGTTGCCATTCGCAGGCGCCTACGGCTTGCCAGAGAACTTCGATGATATGTACGAAGTTGGGAAGCTGGCTACAGACGCCATCCGCAAATACGACGGGACTGAGTAAGTGCTTCTTTAATATTTTGAGGGATACTGCAATTTTCTCCCTAAATTACCGCATCAAAATTACTAGAATTTGCTTTTTTAATTCTTGACAAAGCATTTTAGGGCCCCTGCCAGACACTGCAAAGGATGACTTAGTGCTTAACGTACCAATAAATATTCTAGCGGAACAAGCCAGGTTACATAATCAAAATGTGAAATTTTATACAACGAAAGGAAAAACTTTTGGGCATTAGTAAACTGAACGTAAATGATAATTAGGCTGAAGAGGATAATTAACGTATAAAGTATGTGGTATGTGAAAGCACTGCTAAAGAAAAACTCGGAATCAATAATCCTCAAATGTTCGGTGACTGTTGCTCCCCCTTTCCTTTTCCTATTTCCATATATATATATATATATATATATATATATATATATATATATATATATATATATATATATATATATATATATATATATATATATATATACACATATACATATACTGAAACATAAGTATCTCATTTTAACTAAAAAAAAAAAAGCAAGCCATGAATAATTCAGCAGAAAACTGTGTAACTTAACTTTTTCACACATCAAAAACAAGCCCCTTTTTTCTCCTCAGTTACACTCTGGGCTCGGTAACCGATCTTCTCTACATTGCCTCCGGTGGTTCTGGGGATTTTGCCTACGCCGTTGCTGGAATACCCTTCTCCTACTCCCTGGAGTTAAGAGATCTCGGTAAGTACCTCCAAATGGAGGCTCTGCTTTGGGTTCTCAGAACTGAAACTTGAAACTAAACTGGTCGTCCTGGAAATTCCGAAGTAGGAAAGTCAATCATGTGAGACTACGAGTTTTGAGTTTGTGAATTATAAAATAAGACGAACTGGAAATTCAGAATGTGAGAAGTTTGTAATTCACTTCTGAGAGACCGCTGAGTTTTTCACAATAAGAAACAAGTAAAAAATGCGCCGAAGTTTCTTCGGCGCAATCGAGCTTTCTGTCCAGCCGCTACAGCGTATAATCAAGGCCACCGAAAATAGATCTATCTTTCGGTGGTCTTGGTATAATGCTGTATGAGCCGCGATCCATGAAACTTTAACCACGACCCGGTGGTGGCCTATCCTATATCGTTGCAACAAGCACGATTATGGCCAAATTTAACTTTGTATAAAATAAAAAGTAATGAGGCCAGAGGGCTGCAATCTGGTATGTTTGATGATTGGAAGGTGGATGATCAACATACCAAATCGCAACCCTCTAGCCTCAGTAGTTTTTTAAGATCTGAGGAAGGGCAGAAAAAGTACAGACAGAAAAAAGTGCAGACAATAAAGTTGAGGACGGACATACAAAGAAGGCGCGATAGTTCTCTTTTACAGAAAACTAAAATTGGAAAATACTCCACTAGGACCCTGGAAATTTTTATACAAACTGGGAATTAATTTCTTAGGGATCCTGGAATTTTCTAAAAACTGGAAACTCATTATTCCCAGACCTTGGAACCTCTGATGCAGTAAAACGTCATGGCTGACAAATCCTTTAAATTGTTATAAATAAGAAAGCCAGTAACGAGGTAAAATGGTACTGCTGATACATTTGGAAAGCCAGTATCGGGACCCAGTGAAATCTCGAAAACCTGGTATCGCAATCTGACATTCTGAGGAACTGGAACCCATTTCTTTAAGATCTTGGAAATTTGTATGAGTAGTCCTGCAAATAAGTTTTTTTGTTTAATCCTTTGTTAAAGAGCAAAATTTACCAATGAAATTTATCCGCTGTGTTTTCCTGGAAGCATAATCCTTCTTTATTGTGATTAAACCTTTTCAATAGCTTTGGAAGCCTCTTGAAATTATACAGATATGTAAAATCCAATTTCCGTTTAATTATATTAGTGTTCTATAACAAAAATTCTAGTTTTTCTTCAAACTATTCAAGGGTTACAGTAAATATTTTAGTGACTGCTCTAAATGTAGCGGCACCGAGGGCCAGTTATGAGCGAAAACGTCACTTAGCTCTTGAAGGGGGACACTAAAGTCTGTTTTCGTTCGAAGTGTCAATAAAAGTCAAGAGTCGATGAAAAGCTCCTACAGTTCCCAGTTATCCACATTTTCCTCTCATTTTCAACAGGTCAGTATGGTTTCATCTTGCCAAAGGAACAAATACTTCCAACGGGCATCGAGACTTACGAGGGTATAAGAGCCATGGCCGCCGGAGTCTTGGAGAGGCTCCCAAAATATGAAGGGAACAGTACATCTGTCACTGAAGATTTGCCACGAGATAGCGACGCTCTGACCGAGCCCCCCAATTCATTAGATCAAGATCTTAATGAGGCTTAAGCAGAGGATAACTAAGTCAAAGTGAAGATATTAAGAATATATCATGATTCTGAAACTCCTCTCGCTGAAACATTATTTTTATCAAAGGGCTGAAAGTCTCTCGAAAAACAAACGCCCAACACCGCATAGATGGATGCAAATAACCTTCTCCCTTTATCTACGTGTATCAGACGTTCTTCTACCTCTGGACTGTGTTTTAGATGTTTCAACTAATGCAGTAATTAGCACGATACAAATTCCTTTCGTCTTTTTTTTCAGATGTTTCAGTTAAAGAGGTAACTATCACCTACACAAACTTCGTCTCCCTCTTCCTCTTCTTCTACTTGTTTCAGGCGCAACCAATACAAATCCATTTTCTTCCTCTTTTTCATCTTTTTGTTCCTGGTATCTAAAGCGATGTAATTACCAGCTCAAATGAAATCTGATCTTTTCTGTGTTCCTTGTTTTTGCTCAAGTTTGAAAAGTTACACATTCCCCACTGACTTCATTTCTGTTTCCCAGTGGCATTTGTAATTTCTGAAAATGCAAAGCCACAAAAATGCTTGCATACTAGATTTGAGTTTGAAAGTGTTACAAAGCCATAGAAAAATAAGTAGCCAACATTGGCTTTTTTTATCGTAAGTACCACCTCCCTTGTGATACCAAAATGATATTATTACATAGCTGCATCTATTTCTTGTATTTGCTGAATGTCTACTTTCCTTCAAGATACATTGAAAACTTCTTAGTTTTTATAACTTCTTTATTCCACTAAACATTTACCTTTAGCATATCCTATGGTGTTCTTATTTTATCTGGGAATATCTTTCCTACTTCACGAGACATTACTGTCTACCGCACTCTCTGGTCAGTAGGTTCTTAACCAAATCTTCACTCATTAAACAGCATTTGTCAAGAATTGCACTACTCATTTCAATTGCAATGATCTGCACAATGCACGTACCAAAACCTTTCCCTTGATTTTGTTGTCCTTTACAGTAGCAAAAATGTGTATGAGCTCTCCCCTTTACTATAAAAAATTTCTTCCAAATTCCTGGTGTAAATTGTGAACCTTTTCTTATAATCACCTTGTAAATTCACTAGACTCACATCCTTTGAATGCTATGCACACTCAGCTTCTTTAACCACCGGATAAGTACTGTACTTTCTCGTAATATCCACACTTCAAAAATGGCACTCATAAAATTCAATGATCTCAAAAAATCATTCACAGTAAAATATGTTAAAATCTGCAACCCTCTGTATTACACATGCACTGCAGTCTGGTCCTTGATAGGAATTGTTTCATGCCTGATCGAAAGCCATTTATCCTGAACGGATACCTTTCTTAACCCTTTTCTCCCCTTCAGAAACTTATCGGAAACGAAAAGCTTTTTATCCCTTTAAAATTCCCTTTATCTCTGACATAAACCATTTTCTATTCCTGACATAATCCCCTTTACCACCCGTAGACACTCTTTCAGTCTTTGTAGTCCTGAAGAAAAAACTTTTATCTTTGAACGAAATCTTAATCTATAACACACCTCTTCTGTATCTAAAAGTTATCCCTTTTTCCCCACACGAAACCTTTACCACCGAGATTGAGCCATTTCTTCCTTTAATCAAAAAAAGATCCCGTTCGCCCATCATAGTCCCTCTTACCCAGAAAATAAATCCTTTTATCACTGACAGAAGCCCATTTCTCTCTTCTTTAAGCAAAACTTTATATTTTTAAAATTTTGCTTTCCCTCAGTACACTCTTTGTTTTGCCTGACTGTTATCTTCTAAGCGTTCACAACATTGCACTTACAAATGACATTACCAATCCTTTTGAAAGCTGGATTCGCCCACTGGCCTCTTCTCGTCCCAAAAACGTTCTGACATGGATGGCTGTCGATTTTCCGCCCTTCTTCGTAACATGAATGAACGCCCCACCCCCCCACCCCCTGTCCAGAATTAAGTTTAAGACGCCTAGAAAGGCACTTCTTTTATAGAGGTTTCAGACCAAGAAACGCATTTCTTGGTTAATCTTTATTACTGTAGTTTTTTTTTTCTCTAGCTACTAAGGCACCACACTAAAAGCAAAAGATGAATAACCTAAACTGAATATTACAACTTCTGTCGTTCACAAAAACCCTTAAAATCTGACACTGCACCCTTTCTGCCAAAAAATAAAATATCTATTCAGTATTCATTATAGCCTTTTAATAAAAATCTGTCACTTTGTGCACTTGTTTCATGAAACTGTATTTTCTGAACTTCCTGTTTTTTAACTCCTTTACACTATTAACAAACTAGATTTCACTTCTCGATTTATTCTTTGTCCTCTTCAATAGAACCATGTTTTCATTCTCACTAAGAGTTCAATTCTAATAAAACTACTTTCCCAAGCTCACATTTTGCAATCCCTCAGTAAAACCACATTTTTCCAAACTCCCCTTTAAAAAATCCCTCAGTAAAACCACATTTTCTGCTTTCTTTATGCACTTACACCTCACTAAAATGTTTTGCCAGACCTCTCTTTTTTCCTTTTCACACAACTAAATTTTCCCTCTTTTCTATGCACTATCTCAACACTCAGATTCCATAAAATTCTTATTCATACCCCAGTTTTTTACTCTTTTAAATTCCAATTTTCCACTCCCTTCACTTAAAAATATTTCTCAAACCTCCTACAAACTGTATATAAAGCTATTTCATCAAACGTTTTACACTCGTCATGGCAATACTACATTTTCTGCACTCCTTATATACTTTACCCTAATGAAGCTACTTCACTAAACCTCCCTTTTGCACTCCTTCTGCAAAGCCTTATTTTCTGCACTTTCTCTGCACCCAGACTTCAGCCAACTACTTTCACAAACCCTTTTAGCAGTTTCCTCGTAAAGGTACATTTTCAAAAACCTGCGTGCACCCAAGGACCTTATTAAACCTTTTCATAAAATCATTTCTTGCACTTCTATTTTTCTACTATATTTTCCAAAGTCACTCTAAATTCAAACATCATCAACTAGTTTTGAAACCGCCTGTCAGCACTTTTCATAAACCTACATATTTTGCACTCATTGTTCACTCAAACCACTTTGTCAAACTACCCTTCCACACTCTCTTCGTGAAGATCTTCCAAACAACCCCGCACACTCAAGCAGTCCACTCTTCTTTCATGACTGGGTAAAGCACTTTTACTTCCTTCTAAGTCACCTATTTTCACAGCGGCTTCCACTATATCCTATACGAGAGTTATCACTTATTTCTTTAACCTCATTTGGTCCTTTCAGTAACTTTTTTTTTAAGTCACTATTCTCTTTCTCACTGTATCCCTACAGTATGTATCACCATACTGAAGATTTGTGCACTTTCAAATATGGTGGCCAATTAATCAGTTCTCTCAAGTCATTAGTAGTGTCCTTGCTCCTGTACAATTCCTCTCTAAATCTTGAAGTTTAAGTTCCGTTGCTCAAGGATATATTCAGACATACTTTCTGGTTTTACATAATTTATCACTACTTATTTGGATAGCTGTCAATTATCCATTTTCTTATTTCTCATTAACTAAAACTATTCCGATTCTCTCCCGTCTCCTTAGGGCTCTCTTCTCATTTATCATTTTTTTTTTATAAATATGGACACTGTTCTATGGACGATTGTAAGACAAGCAAATGAACTTTTGTCTTGGTCCATTACAAATGAATGCACATTGTGATTATTATTAACAAGAGGTTTTTCTCTAACTACTTGTATGGTTTTAAGGAATATTTTTGGAAAAGTAGTCAACTCTGTCCATAACCTCTTCCTGGTGTCCTAAAATGTTCCCTGTCAAGTATTCAAACGTGCATTTCTAGCGCAAACCCTTATTGTCTCATGCACATACTATTGAAATGACAGTTCTGTATAGTATTTTCACACTGAATGTAGTTATTCACCAATGTTTAGTAACTCTACAATGTAATAAAACACTGCATAATTCACTATTTATTTACGTATTTATTTATCTATTTATTTATTCACATATTTATTTAAATGATTATTTATACTTTAATCATTCCAAGTAATATTTATTAATAAAGATATTAAAGAAACTGTGCTTCTCTAGCCACCATTTTCCCTTGTCATGAATTATGCCCAGTCAATGAATAAACAAAGAGTTGTTTTTGAAATAATAAAAAACTAAAATGCAACTTGTCCTTAGAAGCTGAGTTACAGGAACCACAGTCTTGCGTTGCAGCTTTTTACAGATACATACATACTGTACATGCATACATACACATAAACACACACATGTTGGAAATAATGAAAAAATAATATACATCCCAACTAAACTTATCCTTAGAAGCTGACTACAGGAACCAGTCTTGTAGTCCAGCTTTTTATACCAACCAATCAACCTACCTACCTACCTGCCTACCTGCCTACCTACCTACCTACCTGCCTACCTACCTACCTACCTACCTACCTACCTACCTACATACATATATATATATATATATATATATATATATATATATATATATATATATATATATATATATATATATATATATATATATATATATTATATACATATATATATATATATATATATATATATTATATACATATATATATATAATATATATATATATATATATATATAATATATATATATATATATATATATATATATATATATATATAACTGAATCATGAAAATATGGAACGTAATGAATATATAAATAAAGGAAATGCCGTATGGGAAAGTGAAACAACGGAGTGGTGCTAGGTCCTTTGACTTAACTGTCCTTTACATAGCAAACTGATAGAAATATAAAAATAAGTTTACAAAGAAAGCTCGTATAAATGACAGGTGGGGATTATAAAAGAAAATATGGAATGGGATCCAGCACAGTTGAAGAATTAGTAGACCTACCAAAACAGGGCAAATACTTAAGAGGTTTTACAAAAGATTAGGCCCAACAGCTCGTAAGCAGGGAAAAGTCAATTAAAAGATTACACAGGGAAAGAAACTGACCACCAAAAAATGACTGTGGAAAGAATAAGCTGATTACATATGTTATAAAAGTAAAACTCAATCATTCTTCTTATGATAAACAATAAAAGTTTTTCCAAAGTGAACATTTTCACAAAAACATATATTAAACATACGAATATATAAAAAATATATATTAGGTACCTAATTGGTAATTAAGTCAGTGATTTTATCTTTAAGGTCATTCTTGAACATTTTACTAATACAGGGGTCCAAATAATACATGCCAAGGCTAAGGTTAAAATTACAACTGGAAGTAAGCTGTATAATAGCAAATTCTAAAAGATTTTTTGAAGAGAAATCTTTCCATCTGGCAATCAATCAACTTTCAGTCCAATTTATCCTGTGAGAGTTTTCACTTGAATGAATATTGCATTGGATGTTTGCCCAGTTTTGACAGGATACTTATGCTGTTTAATTCGTACTTCTAAATCTTTACTGAACTGGCCAATATAAAAAGAGGGGCAGTCCAAGCCAAAGTGTGTCCCTAAGTGTATTTCTCTTCGAGGGGCTAGTACTAAACTCGGCGAAACACATTTGATCTCCGTGGGGTTAGTACTAAACATGGCGAAACAGTGTAGATGAATCACTGTTTGGTCGTGTTTAGTACTAGGCCCTCGGGGATCAAATGTCCCTAATTGAATTGGTGACTTTGTAAAGTCTCCGCTCAATGTGTTCTCTGTAATGAGCATCCCGTTTTCTGCGGTGCCTTCGTGTGTGACCTAGGGTCGGACGAGCACAATTATTATTATCATTATTATGAGTGGTATATGTAACAGAGTATTTTTATGTCTAACCAGTCATTGTTAATCATTATGTTGCCTGTATGTACCTGTCCTGTTTTTTGTGGAGAAATAGTTTGACCTCAGGTCACCTGTAAATTTTTGTACCTGCGGTCTCTGCGTTATACACAGATATCCGCATGCCGTTTCATAAGCAGGTCGCTTCATCAACCAGCAGCACCTGTCCTTACTCGCCTCACAAACACGGAACAAAAACGCTTCAAGGTAATCCAGAACAATGCCCTAAGACTCATCACAGATGCACCCATGTGGACTAACTTGTGTGTCTTGAGAAACGAGACAAATTTACAATCTCTAACTTACAGAATAGATCAGAGAAACATATCCATACTGCTAAAAACATTGAAAGGTAATAGGAACTGCCCACTCAAGAGAGAAATCAAGAAAAACATCAAGCTTCATGAGGAACTAGACCCCCCAAAGACATATGCTGGCGACCTCCTAGCAGCTTTAAGGATAGTAGAAATGCAAAATCACGCTGCTGCAATCAAGGAAGACACGCCAATCACAGAGTACAAAGAACAAGCACCCTGGAGCCTGAACTATTCAAAATAAACTTTACAATCCTCCCTGCAAGCAAAGAAGCATGCACTGCTCAACAGCTAAGGCTAGCAGCCCAAGAGGCAATCAGGAAAACTGCAGCCACAAATGAATATTTTACGGATGGATCAGTAGATCTCAGCATCCCGGCTGCCATTGCAAAAGCTCTGGAAGACTCTCAGCACAAGCAGGGAAACACAACAATTCATACTGACTCGAAAGGAGCAATACAGGCTATAATAAAAGAAAAAACAAAAGAAAACATCAGACTTCTATCGAGCGTATGGGCATTCGCAAGCCTCCATCAAAACAGAAACAGGCAAATAACACTAAACTGGATTCCGAGCCATGTGGGAATCCAAGGAAACGAAGAAGCAGATTCTTTAGCTAAAAGTGGGTTGCTACACAGCAACATTAGTATGAAAATCATCCCCTCACTCACACAACTGAAATACAAGGCAGTAGTACACTGCCAACTGCAGGAAGAAAGCAAAGTTAGAAGAGCTGTTTTCGGTGGCTCAAAAACCACCAAATGGTACATGGACACCGTAAACCTAAAACCACACAATATAACCAAAGACATGCCACGGGCCCTAGCAGTCATAATCCATCGGCTAAGACTAGGATACCAAAGCACATGGCAAAGAATAGTAGACAACCCTCAACCATGCAAGCACTGTGAAACAATCCCAGAAGAACCTCTGGAACACTACCTTCTTGACTGTACAGAAACAGAACAGTTAAGAAAAAGATATGAAGGAAATGAAAGAACAACTACCCAAATAACAAAGCACATACTGGCAAACATTCATGAATTTGCAGGCTTCCTATGCTCCTGCCCACCACCACGGCAATTCTTAAAACAGACACAACAGACCCGACCACTCCTTTAAACCAGACAACAAATCAAAAACCATTCCATCTCATCTCTAACTGCTGACTCTTTAGAGGTTACTCTCTGCCCTATCAAAATCACCTTTCATCCACCACAATCAACACCCAACAAATGCACAAAACACACAAACACACACACACACAAGAATTAGGACCGGACAAGGAATATGGCTTTAAATCATCATGAGCTAGCATACCGGCTACCTGTTCCTACTACTCAAATTCTTTTTTCCCCATCTGTTGGCCTCTCCCACTAGCCAACACTCACTGCTATCATAATTTTATCATCTGATGGGTACCTTAGGGTTCACTTCAAAATCTTCCCCACCAAAATCACTTTCATGCATCATAATAGTTTTCATTTAACCTACCCATCTCACAGACTCATCATTAACATAGAGTTACGGGCTGCTCTAGGAGCAAGGGCTCGTGTTGGCACAAGGCCAGCTAAATCTGAAACAACAACTCAATAAACCAGCAGTATTTGTCTTCCTGCTCATTATTTCGCACCTCTCTCACAGTGGTGACCCTGTGGTTCCCGCTTCCCAGAGCCATTAACGGACCCAAACGGCGACTTAGTCTTGGCCCGATGAACCAACCCATGCCCCTAACGGACAAACTATGGCGCTCTAACAAAGCGTTCGGGTGTTACCGACCCTCGTCGGCAAGTCACCGGCGTCATTAGCGGACCCACACGGCACGCTCCCAAGCATGTATTAACGCAAGTGTTCCCTCACACTCCAAGTGAGAGTGCAGAATGAGCACGGACACAGACATCCCCAACCACATACAAATTACTGTGAACTTCTCGGAGGCAGACGTCTCCCTCGGGCAACCCCCTCCTGCGCGCTCCTCCACGCCGGTGCCTGCTCCCCGCGCGATGACCCCCCTGACGGACCAACCAAGGGCGGCCCTCGGCATAAGGCTTTTTCTTTTACATCCTGGTTTACAGTAAATGGTATGGTTTTAAATGTTAAGTGACTGTTTCAAGATTTTAGATGCAACTTTTGATAAGAAATTGGCTTTACAGAAGCATACACATAATATTGCTTCCTCTGTTTCTCAAAAAATTGGTATCTTGCAGAAACGTTTTCGAATATTTCGTGATGAAGATATATCCAAGTGTTTTAACTCTGCTTCTTCCCTGTTTGGAGTACAGTTCTCCAGTGTGGTCTTCCAATGGTGACTCTCATCTCAAACTCTTGGATAAAGTCATGTTACCACTCAAATTTCTTTTGCCAAATCTTAATGTTAACTTGTGGCACATGTGCTTTCTGCATAAAATGTACTACAATGGCGAACATCCTCTGTATGCTTCTCTACTAGGCAGAGTGCTACTATGAACAATGTGCCGTTTTCTATTGTCACGTTTAATACTACTCAGTTTGCTAGGACTTTTATCTTTGTTACAACTAACACGTGGAAGAGTTTGCTAACTGCAGCTGCAGAATCTTCTGATCTCCAAGTGTTTAAGCGAGGAACAAATTTTGCTTTCTGCCAATGTCTCCTGAATTCAGGTGTATCAGTTTTATTTGCTAATCCTTTGCATTTATTTACCATTTATCACCTCTTCCTAAACCTTGCCTCACTCTCCAGGATGATTCCCTGTTGGAGGCCCCCTACTTTTATAGTCTGTTGAAGATTCAAAAGAAATAAGGAAAAATGCTTCATTTTTTCATTTGCTGTATGAAATTCATGCTGCTTTACTGGATGGCTCCCTATTCAGAAGCCTACCAGCAAAAATAGAATTTTTTTTAACTTAGTATTGAGGTCATTGGAGTCTTTTAAAAACCTTGAGACTTTGGAGTTATGTAGTAGTTTCTGAATTTTCCATTAAAAAGGTTTTTAATTTTGAGGATGTAGTAACAGCCCTCTTACAAGGAGACTCATTGACATCCTTTCTTCTGCCACTGTTGAGGCATCTTTAGATGTTATTCCAACCATAGTTGTCACAAAACAACAGAAGCTGGTTCTGCCTCCATGACCAATACCCATTGATCTTGCCTCCCTAGCAGACAGACCCAGTGATGGCACCTTCATACAGGCAAATACACCAGCCACCACAGGTAACACAACATTCAGAGAAGATTCCGCAGATGACATGTTCATTTTATTTATTATGACACAAATGGACATTTTATTTATTATGACACAAATGGACTTGAAGTACCTCATCAGTAGTACCCATGTCATTAGTAATTTTCATGTTTAGGTTCCGATTTTCATCACCCTCACTTAATGTTTAGCTTGATGGAACAGATTACTTACCTGGTTATTTTCCATGGTCATTTCAGGTCGTAAAAACGGCTGGTTTGCTTTTTGACAACACTGAAGCACAAGTATGTCAGGACGAATATAGGGAAGCAAACTATTTCTCTAGTCTCTTTAAAGATTAAGTGATATTTTGCTCTTTGGGCCTACTAATCTGCCACACAATTTATGGGAGGCTAGATGATCTTCAAAACAATTTATACAATGCATATATGGGGTGGATTATGGCACTCTCTGCTCATTTTGGCCAGTGTTATGTCCAACTCTTTTATTCTGTATCTTCCTTTGATGTTTGAAGTAGAAACATCTTTAGCTTGGGAGCTTAAAGGCTATAATTTAAAAAAAAAACTTAATCATGCACCATTCATTTCCTATGGAAGTCTCCAAGGTCAAAGGTAAGCACATAGGTAGGTGATGGTGCTACTGCCTCATCCAGGGTCTCCTTTATTTGCCTCATTTCTGTCACTCCTTGACTTGCCAATTCTTGAATTTTCTCTTCTAAATAGTTCACCAACTCCTTTCATCTTATAACTCCTTTGACAATATTTACAGTTCTCTGCGGTGAAACTTCTACTTCATTGTCTAGAATACTGCCTATTGATAACTATTTCTACCCTCTTCTTTGGATACCACTTCTGTCAATATTGAACCACTGAAGAGTGTCGACACCCTGGAGTTCCTTCTACCCACTTCACTACCGCCCTATGAACATCAAGCATGTCTAGCTCTTGAAACCTTATGCATCTGTTTATAAGTTGTCATACCGATTTTATGTTGTTAACTTTAATTCCTTCGGGAGACACTGGAACTGAACCCTGATCTTGTTGCTCATTACATTAAAAAAATGCAGAGTACTTTACTCAAATATTCGGGGCTTAAGGTTAAATTTTCTTGATCTCCAGACTTGTGCCTGTAACTACGATTTGATGGTTTTATCTGAGACTCTTGTAAGTAGTAACAAGTCAAAGGTTGAGTTTTTAATTCCAGGGTTTGATGGCCCTGATTTTATTTATCGTCGTAACATCCCACATGCGCAAGGTGTGGCTGTATACACAAAGTCCAGAGACCTATTTATTGTCAGAAAAACTTGGTGTGTAGTTGCCATGAAGTTCTTTGTTTTAAAATTTTCAGTTAAGTTCTACAATGTATACGTATTTGCTGTCTAACACAATCCAAATATCGACGATTCTTTACATGGGTGTCTCTTGGAGAGGATTAGCATGACTCTGTCACAGGAGTCAAAAGCTTCATTCATTCATTTTTTGTGGAGACTGTAATGCAAAGCACAGTGAGTGGCTAAATTCAAATTCCACAGATCAACAAGGCTGGTCGGCTCTTGAGTTCTGTGTATCCTCTGATTTTGTCCAGCTAATTGAGGAATCCACTCACATTTCTGGTAACAGATTAGACCTGATATTCACAGATGTTCAAGCTATTGTCAAGTCCAAGGTTTGTCAAGATTACTGCGCCACCGAGATGGACATATTTGTCAACCAGTATACTGTATTCCTAATGCCACCACTGGAAAAACGGTTTGGCTAAAATCCAGAGTCAACTGGGATCGCATTATTGAAGCTTATCAGGCACTCAATATTTCAGACGCTATATTAGATCCTGATCCCAAGAAATTAAATGAAATGCTGATGGCTATTGTAATGAGATATGTCCCTGGAAAGGTCATCAGATTTAGGACAAATGACCAGCCATGGTTTGATGACACATGTAGACGAGCCTACCATGACAAACAGACCAAATTCAACGCGTGGAGACAAAATGATTCAAATGAAAATTACACCATTTTTGTAGAGTCTCGCCGTGCTGAGAATAGAACTTACCATACACAATAATTCCTTGAAGAGGAAATTTGAAGGAATTACTCAGCCTCATCAGTGGTGGACCAAATTGGCATCATCTACCTTTGGGTCAAGGTTGTTTTCCATTCCACCACTACTATCAGATGATGGTAGATTTGGTTACTGGCCTTAGGGAAATGGCTGAACTGCTTCATCGAGCTTTTGAAGCTAAGCAATCAGCTGAGGATGTCCCTCTCCCTGACACTTGTCATCCTGAACCTGTTCTTACAAAATCTGCATTTCGCTCCCGGGATGTTAAGAAAATTCTGGATAATCTTGATAGCTGGGGTGAAGATCCTGATGATTTCTTCCCTTTGTTTTTTAAGAAAGTTTCTAGTGTGTTGTCTCCCAAGATAAGTAGATTTTATAGATTTTTATGTTGAGGTAGTATCTTTGCAGATGAGCACAAGCCTAGTAGTACAGTGCCTGTTCCAAAGAGTGGCATATCTGCAGACTGCAGTAACTACAGGCCAATTTCTATTCTCCCTGTGCTCTCCAAAGTTGCTGACAAACTTATTTTCAAGCCACTATACAGTATAAGTATGTAGAATCTAGAGGCTTGTTAGCTGATAGTCAATATGCATACAGGAAGTAGTTAGGTACCTGCAATGATCTTTTAGATTTGACTTGCCATTTGCAAGGGAACCTTGATAGGGGTTTTGAGTGCAGAGTAATTCACAGGGCACTATTTATAAACTTCAGAATCTTGGAGTGGGTGGATATGTTTTAGGATTACTTCAAGATTTCCTTACAAGTGATATGGTTGTTGGCCTGGAAAACAAGATTGTTCAGTATGCCGATGATGCAACATTTGTGGGTGTAGTAGAGTCTCCACTTATGAGAAATGAAGCTGCCCTCAGCCTCAATCAGGACATGGACCTGATCAGTGAATGGTGTAGTGGGTGGGGTAGGAGGCTGAACTCCAGTAAAACAAAATTACTATCGATTAGCAGACCTTGTGAGAGAGGTGCGAAATAATGAGCAGGAAGACAAGTACTGCTAGTTTATTGATGAAGCGATCTGCTTATAAAGCGTACATCTGCGTACTTCGCAGAGACAGCAGGTACAAAGATTTACAGGTGACCTGAGGTCAAACTATCTCTAACAAAAAAATAACAGGACAGGTACATACAGAAACATAATGATTAATAATGTCTGACGTGTTAAAAAATACATTACATGTACATAATGCATGGTCATTTGAAGAGACAATAAAATATACAATTCACAATTATGGTAATAATGTGTTCGGTCGACCCCAGGTCGAATGTGAAGGCACCGCAGAAAATGGGATGTTCATTACAGAGAACACGTTGAGCAGGGACTTTACAATACTCCACCCCCACAAGACGTAGGTAACATGTGATCAAAGCAGGTATCTGCTGGGGCAACGGAGGGGCCCCCGCTTTCTCGATGTCAACTGGAGGGGGTGGTCGCCTTCCCCGGCGCCCTCTGGAGCGGTGTGTTGGGGTGCCTCCCTGCCTGTTTTCTGGGTTTTCTGGGGACGCCCACGATGTTTTCCTGCGCATGGGGCTGTCCAAGGGGTTGCTACACCCTGCGGGAAGCTTTGGGAACCGCCTCCAAGAATGCGGGCTTGAGGCGGTCTACAGATATCCAGTCTTCCCGCCCATGGACTGCTACCCGGAATGCCTTTTTGTTCCTTTCCAGTATGAGGAAAAGTCCTCTGTAGGGCCTGGTTAAGGGTGGCTGCACAGCAACATCCCTGACGAAGATGTGGGTGGCGGAGGACAGACCGGGAGACATGAAGGGGGACATCCTGTCGGTGTATGTCCTCTGGAAGAGGGCAAACTTCCCAACCCTGTCACGGAGCCTCTGCATCGCTATGTCGTCCCTGTCTTCTGCGACGAGTTCCCCCGGGACTACCAGGGTCCCCCCGTAGACTTTTTCTGCTGAGGAGGGGTCGCCATTGGCACTGGAGGTAGTTCTCAATCCGAGGAGGACCCAGGGCAGCTGGTACTTCCAATTCTCGGAGGAGCAACGAGCCATGAGGGACGCCTTCAGAGACTTGTGGAACTTTCCCACCGTTCCATTGGCTGCAGGGTTGTAGGCGGTGGTGCTGTGATGAGTGGTCCCCATTAGGCGTGCCAGGGTGGTCCACAGCTCGGACAGGAAGGCGGGTCCTCTGTCTGTTGTTATGTGGTCCAGGACACCGAACCGGCTGATCCAGCTGGAGAGGAGGGCTTCTGCGCACACACTGGAGGTAGCTTCTTCCATGGGTGTAGCTTCGGGCCACCTGGTGGAGTAGTCGATGACTGTTAGAAGGAATCTGGCTCCTATTGATGGGGGAAGAGGACCCACCACATCGCCATGGGTGTGCTCGAAGCGTCTCTTTGGCTGGGGAAACTCGCCCACCCCAGATTCGGTGTGCCGTCCTACTTTGCTGGCCTGACACTGCATACATTGCCTTGCCCAGGCCGTCGCGTCCCTCTGTATGCCGTGCCAGACGAACTTATCCATCAGTAGCCTGGCCGTTGTCCTCCCGGAGGGGTGGGATAGGCCATGGATAACGTCAAAGACCAGCCAACGTCTGGAGGCAGGCACGAGGGGGCAGGGGCGTCCAGTGCTAACGTTGCTCAGCAGTGTTGACCCTCCTGAGCCAGGGGGCACATCCTCCCACTTCAGCGACATGATGGCTGTGCGGTAGGACGGGGTCTCCGGGTTGGCAGCCTGTTTGCAGGCGAGGTCCTCGTAGTCGATCCCGAGCTGCACTGCGTCGATCTCGATCGTCGAGAGGGCGTCAGCTACTGGGTTCTTCCTGCCGGGGAGGTATTTGATGGTGCAGGTGAACTCCGCGATGGCCACGAGGTGCTGCTGCTGGCTACAGGACCATGCGTCCCCTAGCTTCGTGAAGGTGTGGACCAGCGGCTGGTGGTCAGTCCAAATCGTGAAAGGTGTCCCCTCCAGGAGGAACTTGAAGTGCCGTACCGCCTGGTATACTGCAAAGAGTTTCTGGTCGAAGGTGCTGTAGCGGGACTTGGTAGGGCTGAGCCTACTGCTGAAGAAGGCGATGAGCTGAGGGGTCCTGTTGATGACTTGTTCCAAGACGGCTCTGCAGGCGACGTTGCTGGCATCCGTCATCAGCTGGAGGGGAGCATTGGGGTCCTGGTTGGCCAAAGATGTTGCCTTGGTGAGGGCGGCCTTCGTCAGAAGGAAGGCCTTCTGCTGGTTGGCGCCCCACGCTTTGGTCTTTGGATGACGCTTGAGGACCTCCATCAGGGGATCCATGGTGTGCGCTGTGGCGGAATTCAAAACACAAAAAAAACAACACACAACACTCACCCTGATCCTCGGTTGCTGGGAGATGGATTAAGGCCGCCGTAACAACCACAACCGCAAACAACCACAAACACAACAAGGAAATACAAAAAAAAAAAGGAAACAGAACACACACAATAAAACAGCACACCAACAATAAAAACCAACTCCCGGAAAAGCATATGAAAACTGTCCAACATGAAAAACACTGACCGGCACTAGCTCTGACTAAAGACTCTCAACAACAAAACGAACCCTCCTTCACATTCTCACAGACAGACAGCGCCGTAAACAAACTCCAACTAACGACCCTTATCCCTCTTCCAACAACCAAAACACTCACTAACGACAATTACACTCGCTCTCTCTCTCTCTCTCTCTCTCTCTCTCTCTCTCTCTCTCTCACAAAACGTTGGGAAATGCTAAATAAAAATCCATTCATCCCTCTATAGTTCTCCCCCCTTTTAGCATTTCCCAACCAATACTTTTCACACTACATTCAAATTGCCTTACGCAACACCCACGGATGCTCACTAGCAGGTCCTCTAGAACGCTGCGTCATGGGCACGCAATCATTCTCTCAGACTTGCTCTCTCTTCCAGCAACATTCAGATTTACATTTTCTCCTCCATTCTCTCTCAGATTCACGCTATCTTCTTCACTATTACCACTCTCAATTTCATCCACAATCACATCTATACCCTCTAACTCATTCCCAAATACCTCCCCCAATTCTTCAACTAACCCATTCCATTCGCTCACTGACCTTTCCAGTTCTTGCAACGATTCATTCATGCTTTCAATCACTCGTATATTACTGCTACGCTCTCTTACTCTTACACTTTCGCTCACCTCCAACCGTTCACTCACCCCTACACGTTCAGTCAACTCAGTTATATCAAACCCGCATATGCTATACGTTCTATTCATACCATCCCATTCATCCGTATTACACGCTTTATCACACATTTTCACTTTGGCACTCACACCCCTATCACACAACTTACAATCATTCCGTTCACTTACGTTCTTCCCTTTCTTACGTTTCCTACCATACTCTATCAAAACCAATTGCTGATCCTCTAAATTTCCAATCCCTCTTACTTCCCCCTGACAATTCCTAATTTCACACATATTCCTCAATTTCTCACATCCATTCTTAAATATGACATTCATACTACACCCGGTATCTACTAACGCAATCAATCTTACTCCGTTACAACAAACTTGCACACTCATGCACTCGTCAGTCTTTCCAGCAAAACCTCCCTCATGCAACAACCCCTCACGTACATGCATCACACGCACCGCTTGCATCCTGGAGGATCCACCCATTTGAACCCCCTTCACACTCAGTTTCCCGAATTCGCTGTCACAGTCACCCTCTTTCGTCTACATACACTTGATACGTGTCCTTCCATTCCACATTCGACACACTTCGCTCTCGGTTCTGAACACATTCTCGCATAATGCCCATTCTTACCACAGTTGCCACATATTACATTCACTCGGGTACCCCTACAACCATTAGCAATATGACCCACCTGTCCGCACCTGTAGCATTTAATCCCCCTATCTTTCGTACACTCACTTACCAAATGTCCCGATTGCCCACACCCGAAACATGTTCCTAAAGCCCACCTACACTCATTCTTTGTATGTCCTTCCTTTCCACATCTAAAACACTTCACTCGACTTCCACTCACCGACCTTCCCCTTTGTACACTACTATCCCTAACCCGTCCAACCTGTTGTTCCCTTACAAACCCACCATTCATCCTCACTGGCACCTCCACATTACTTGCTCTTACACTCCTATCTATTACACTATCTGCCATTCTCATTGGGCCCCTCAACACTGCATCCCTAAAGCTTCCAAACTCTGGCACTCTCATCTACCCCAGCCCTTACACTCACACTTCTGCTCTCTTTTATAACCCTGTCAAGCTCATAATCTTCTACAATTTCCAAAATTTCTCCCCAAGTCAACCTTTCACGCGTCCATCTTTTCTTCTCCTTCCGCTTCAAGTTCACAAATTCTCTCACTCCATCTGGCACTGTCTCTAACAACTTTCGTACTAACTCCTTACATTCATCTATCCCATCATCCCCAAACTTCTTCCTCGCCAATGTCTCCAGCCTACAAGCATACAGTGACAAGGTTTCCCCAGCTTTCATTCTTGCCTCATCAAATCCATTCTTTCTCTTATACTTAACACTCGCTTTCATACGCCTCGCTTGCTCAACTAGTCTAGCTTTCACCTTGTCATACTCAACATCTCCCACACTCATAATAACCCTATACATATCAAGCAAAAACCCAGTCAAATATTCTCCTAATTCTCGTGCCCACACTCTCTTACTCTCCCCATACTTATCCTGACAAAACCTTTCATACTCACTAAAGAAATCATGCACATCCCTACTTCCATACTCATTATACCTTTCACACCGGGGTACCTCCCTCACATACATAACCTTTCTCACTTCTTTCTCACTTTCACTCTCACTTTCGCTACTTTCTCTCTGTCCTTTCATACCCTCTTCCGAATACAAAGAGTCCACTTCTGCACTTACATTCATCTTACTCATTACACTCTTCTTCTTTTTATCCACTTTTATCCATTCACCTCCATCCACCTCACTATCACTACTATTTTTACCCTCTCCCTTCTTTCCTGCCTTTCCCACTTCCTTACCCTTCTTACCAGTTTCCTTTCCTTTTCCCTTCTTCCTTTTTCTTCCCCTGACTTATCCTTACTTTCCTCTGTTCCTTCCCTTGCTTTTCATTCCCCTTTTCCTTACCCTGCCTTTCATTCTCTCGTTTCTCACTTCCTATTCCCACATCACTTTCATCACTCACGCTTCCACTCACTTCTTCCTCCTTTTCTTTCTCTCTGCCCTTCACACGTTCCAGAGAACCTGCCTCCAACAGTCCCTTCTCCAAAAACACCCTTGAACATACCTTTCACCATTTCTTCCACACCTTTCATCATTCCCTCCAACTTTTTATCCATCCTCTCTTCTGACTCTTTCATCTCCCCTTTCATTTCCTCTTTCGCTCCTTTTACTAATGATCCCATCTCTTCCAACTGAAGCCTTAATTTCTCATTCTCACTCTTTAACCATGCATTCTCCTCTCTTGACAGCTGCAACTCCTCTCTCAACCTCACCAGTTCCTCTTCCATCCTTTCCTCCAGTCACACTACCCGCCACCAATCTTAATTGCAACTGCCCCACGTTGGGCGCCAAATATAATGTGGCGGAATTCAAAACACAAAAAAACAACACACAACACTCACCCTGATCCTCGGTTGCTGGGAGATGGATTAAGGCTGCCGTAACAACCACAACCGCAAACAACCACAAACACAACAAGGAAATACAAAAAAAAAAGGAAACAGAACACACACAATAAAACAGCACACCAACAATAAAAACCAACAACTCCCGGAAAAGCATACGAAAACTGTCCAACACGAAAAACACTGACCGGCACTAGCTCTGACTAAAGACTCTCAACAACAAAACGAACCCTCCTTCACATTCTCACAGACAGACAGCGCCGTAAACAGACTCCAACTAACGACCCTTATCCCTCTTCCAACAACCGAAACACTCACTAACGACAATTACACTCGCTCTCTCTCTCTCTCTTCCACAAAACGTTGGGAAATGCTAAATAAAAATCCATTCATCCCTCTATAGCGCGATCCCCGGGATGAATCTCCTTTAGTAGTTGACCACTCCGACGAATTCTTGTACGGCCCTGATGGAGGTAGGGGTGGGGAACTTCTCGACAGCCTCGACCTTCAACGACATTGGAATGATGCCCTCTGGGGATATCTCGTGGCCCAGGAATTCCACCTTCTCAACGCCAAAAGTGCACTTGTCGAACCTGATGACGAGGCCACTTTCCTGCAGGAGCTGCAGGACCTTCCGGATGTGCCGCAGGTATTCCTTCTGAGATCTGGAAAAGATTAGGATATCGTTGACGTAGCAGATGCAGAAGTCCAGGTTCCCCGGGATGCTGCCCATCAACCTCTGGAAGGTCGCGCCCACGTTCCTCAGGCCGAAGGTGGAGAAGGCGATGACGTAGGACCCGAAAGGCGTGACGATGGCAGTTTTGGGGATGTCTTCTGGCGCTACTGATACCTGAAAATGTGATTTTAAAAGATCCAACTTTGAGAATATTTTGGCCCCGTGGAAGGAGGCCGTTAGGTTCTGCATGTTTGGCAGGGGGTAGTGGTCGGGTTCTGTAGCAAGGATGAGCCCCCTGTAGTTGCCGCAGGGCCTCCAGGTGCCGTCCGCTTTCTGCACCATGTGAAGGAGGGAGGCCCATGGGCTGGGAGCCTTTCTGCATATGCCCATCCTTTCCATCTCAGCAAAGGCCTTCTTGGCCTCCTGAAGGTGCTGCGGGGGAAGCCGTCAGAACTTTGCGTGCGTTGGGGACCCCTTTGTTTTGATGTGATGGTAAATCCTGTGTTTGGCAGTGGCCCCGGGCACCTGGCGAAGCTCGGGTATGAAGACTTCCGGGAATTCCTTCAGAAGGGAACTATACTGGTGGGGCGCGACGGAACAGATGGCAGGCTCCCTGGGGCCCGGCGACAAGGGCAGGGACTGGCAGGACTCGGTGTCCAGCAGGCGTTTGCGGCTGACGTCGACTGCCAGTCCGAAGTGGGCGAGGAAGTCCGCCCCCAGGAGCAGGGTCCTTACGTCCGCGACGATGAATTTCCACTTGCATGGAGATCGACAGGAGCTTGGTGCAGTAGGAGAAGATGGGGGACCCGCTGGCGGCCATCAGGGAGGCAGTCGGGTCCGGTGGACATCTGCAGTCCTCTCTTGAAGGAAGGAACACTGACCACATGGCTCCAAAAAAGTAAGTATACCTTAGTTTTACCAGACCACTGAGCTGATTAACAGCTCTCCTAGGGCTGGCCTGAAGGATTAGACTTATTTAACGTGACTAAGAACCAATTGGTTACTAAGCAACGTGACCTACAGCTTATTGTGGAATCCGAACTACATTATAGCAAGAAATGAATTTCTATCACCAGAAATAAATTCCTCCAACTCTTCATTAGCCAGGCGGAGAGGCGAACTCGGGCCCAGCTAGTTTCCAGGCCACAACTCTACGACTCGCCCAACGAAGCACATGGCTCCAGTGTCGACCAACATCATCCTGCCGGAGACGGTGTCGCAGATGTAAAAACCTACTGGTGCAGGGGCCCTGGGTGTTTTTGTTGCTGCTGACATGGCGGCCTGTTTTAGGTGGCTGCCGCCACTTCCGTTTTTTGAAGGGAAAAAAAGGCAGGGTGCTTCACATCTCCAGGCAACTCTCCCGAACCTCCGGTGGTACAGTAATAGCAAAGCCCTGGCCCCTCCTCCTTCTGCTGGTGGGATGGCCTTTTCTGTTCAACGAAGTTGACAGCCTCCGTGGTGGGGTCCTCCGGCTGGAGGCAGTTGATGGGGTGTGCAGGCGTGGACGCCCGCTTTGCTGCCTTCGCGGAGTCCGTCAGCTGCTGCGCCACCCTGATCAGGTCCTTGACCGGCAGGGTGTATGTCTCTGTGATCTGCCCACGGACCTCCGGCAGTAGCTGCCGCAGGAAGATCTCCCTCGACAGGCTGATTTCTTTGCGCCTGCCGCTGCTGTCAGCCTTGGGGAGGAGGAGGTCCTGGAGGGCATGCCACATTTATAAGAGGTTTCCCTCCTGCCGGGGGTTGAGGGCAAGGTCGAGGGCACAGGCAGCTCTCTTGGAGACCAGCAGGGAGCAGGTCTCAATGAGAGTGGCTTTTAACTCCTGGAAGGTGGCAGGGCTCGACGTCGTCATTAACCACAGGGCGATCTTCTTGTATATCTCCTCTGGAAGGGCGTTGATGGCGATGTTCGCCTTCAACATCTCATCGGTTAGGCCTGCTACCCTGAATCGCCCCTCGACCCTGTGAACCAGGACACTGCGTTTTGATTTGTGAATGGCGGCAGCATTATGCCGAGGGATGCCTTTGGTTGGTCCGTCAGGGGCGTCATCGCGCAGGGTGCAGGTACCAGCGTGGAGGAGCGCACGGGAGGGGGTTGCACAAGGGAGGCGTCTGCCTCCGAGAAGTTTGCAGTAATTTGTATGTGGTTTCGAATTTCTGCATCCACGCTCGTTCCGTGCTCTCACTTGGAGTGTGAGGGAACACTCGCATCAATACACGCTTGGGAGCATGCCGTGTGGGTCTGCTAATGACGCTGGCGACCTGCCGACGAGGGCCGGTAACACCCAAACGCTTTTTTAGAGCACCATAGTTAGTCCGTTAGGGGCGTGGGTTGGGTTCATTGGGCCAAGAATTAGTCGCCGTTTGGGTCCGTTAATGGCTTCTGGGAACCACTCCTGGGGTCACCACTATGAGAGAGGTGCGAAATAATGAGCAGGAAGACAAGTACTGATAGTTTATTGATGAAGCAATCCGCTTATAAAGCGGCGTGCGGACATACAGAAAACATAATGATTAATAATGTCTGATGTGTTACAAAAATACTCCGTTGCATGTAAATAATGCATGGTCACTTGAACAGGCAATAAAATATACAATTCACAATTATGGTAATAATATGTGCTCGGTCGACCGCAGGTCGAATGTGAAGGCACCGCAGAAAACGGGGTGTACATTACAGAAAACGCGTTGAGCGGGGACTTTACAATCTCATACAGATTTCCCACCCCATCCTCCCATTCATGTGGATGGAACTTTGCTGAATGAGCCAGAAGCTTTAAAGATTCTAGGTGTAGCTTTTGACTCACATCCAACTTTTGAGAAACATCTGATGAAAGTTTCAGCAAATGCCGCACAAAAATTAGGTATTGTTTGTAAGGACTCATAAATCTATAACAGTGATGAAATCAATGCAACCTGTTGTAGGTCGTTTGTGCTTCCTTTACTAGAATGCTGTTCTCGGTATGGATGTCTGCTTCTGCCAGAGATTTATCTCTTTTTGTGGTGGCAGGTTTCTGTTTCCTAATAGCAGCAGTTATGACTTGGACCATTGACGGATGGTCTCTTTTCATAAGTTGTATTTCAACGGAGATCTTTCACAGTCACAACTGATCCATGATCACCTTTACCTGCCGAGAACAACCAGATTTGCTGAACAGCAGCACAAATATACAATAACTTGCCTTGCTGTCGAACCTTTCAGCTCCAGAGGCCCTTCATTCCTCACACCGCTGGATTGAGGAACAGCCTCCCAGAGGGTATCGTGCAATTGGAACCAAAGAAGTTCAAGCAAGGATGCAATGCATTACTACCCCTAATACTATTCTCTTTTCATTTTAATACATTCTTACCTATTTATTAATTTATTTTTTCTTTTTTAATAAGTGGGATCTCTTCTTGATGTATTTCCCTTTACCTCCTCTTACTTCTTTCTAATGAACACCATATTCTTTGGAAGCTTGAATTTCAAGTCAATGGCTAGGCCAGACGTGACGTTGATTGACAAAATCAAGAAGAAAGTATCACTCATTGATGTCGCAATACCATGGGACACCAGAGTAGATTAGAAAGAAAGAGAAAAAATTGACTGATAAGTATCGAGACATGAAAATTGAAATAAGAAGGATATGGAATATGCCAGTGGAAATTATACCCATAGTCATAGGAACAGTAGGTAGGCATAATCCAAAGATCCCTGAAAAGGAATCTGGAAAAACTAGATGCCGAAATAGTTCCAGGACTCATGCAGAAAAGTGTGCTACTAGAAACAGCACACATAATAAGAAAAGTGATGGACTCTTAAGGAGGCAGGATACAACCTGGAACCCCACACTATAAAAACCACCCAGTCAAATAGGATGATTGTGATAGACAAAAAAATAATAATAATAATAAGTAGCAGGTGCTTGCATTTCCTAGTTTCTTGTTAATGTTGAAAATTTCAGGCCAGTCAGGGTTGCATGTCTCCAGAGAAATCCAGAATCTGTCTTCAGAATCATTCCGCCCAGAATTCCTCTACCTCCTAGAGAAACGCCCATTGGATTACTGTAAAACATATTCTTGAAGACATCTTCACTACTCCAGGATTATTTGAAGCAGTCCTCAGCTCCTGAAGCATTCCTGGAGAAATGTTCATTGGATTATAACATCTTAAAATCTTAAGACTCCAAGATCCTGTGAAGCCATCTTCAGCTCCTAAACGGATTCCTGTCGGATCCACTTTCCTTTAAGAACGTGGGCTTCCCCCAAAGAAATCTTCGAAGAGTTTCATCTCCAGGAAGGAACAGAAGCCTTCGGAATTCCCAGAAGCCTTCCCCCATTCTTGCACAATACTAAAGAACAGAGTTTTATGGAGAAAAAATCAGAGACGAAAGGCTTCGAAGAGCCTGGAGATTGTCTTGAAACCTTTGGAAGCCCCAGAAGCCTCCAGAATTCCCAGAGGCCTTTGGAATTCCCAGAAGCCTCCGGAATTCCCAGAAGCCTCTGAACACGAGAACAGAGGCAGAAAGGCAGCCAAGGAAATTAATATAATAGATAGACTAGCAGATGCTCAATATCACTCACATTTGCTAGTTTCTTGTTAATAGTTCTGATGTAATTAATATTGAAGTTGCATAACAGGAGTAGTATTTAATGTGATCCTCATAATGCAGGTGGTTCATAGTTTGAGACTGAATACTTCTGGGAATTCTGGAGGCTTCGGGGGCTTCCGAAGGCTTCAAGACAACCTCCAGGCTCTTCGAAGCCTTTCGTCTACGATTTCTTCTCCATAAAACTCTGTTCTTTAGTACTGTGCAAGAACAGGGGAAGCCCACATTCTTGGAGATGAATTCAAAAGGCTTCCAGGAATTCTGAAGGCTTCTGGTCCTTCCTGGAGACGAAAGGCTTCAAAGATTTCTTTGGGGGAAGCCCACACTTGAAGGGAAGCAGATCCGACAGGAATCCGTTCAGGAGCTGAAGACGGCTTCACAGGATCCTGGAGTCTTTAAGAATTTTAGAAGACAGTACAATCCCATTTCTAAAATTACTGGCCGAGTCAATTTTGAAGCAAAAATAACAAAGCTCAGCCAAAAATCTGCAACCTTTATTACTGCATATACCGTTGGGTCACTTAATGTTGAAAATTTGGGGCCAGTTAGGGTTGCATGTCTCCGGAGAAAACCAGAATTTGTCTTCAGAATCATTCCACCCATAATTCTTCAACCTTCTGGAGAAATCCCCATTGGATTAAAACATTCTTGAAGATGTCTTCACAACTCCAGGATCCTTTCAAGCAGTCTTCAGCTCCTGAAGCATTTCTGAACAGATTCCTGTCAGATCCACTTCCCTTCCAGAATGTGGGCTTTCCCCAAAGAAATCTTTGAAGCTGTTTATCCCTAGGAAGGACCAGAAGCCTTTGGAATTCCCAGAAGCCTTTTGAATTCATCTCCAAGAACAGGGGCTTCCCCCATTCTTGAACAGAGTTTTATGGAGAAGAAATGGGAGATGAAAGGCTTTGAAGAACCTGGAGATTGTCTTGAAGCCTTTGGAAGCCCCAAAAGCCTCCACAATTCCCAGAAGCCTCCAGAATTCCCAGAAGCCTTCAGAATTCCCAAAGCCTTTGGAATATCCAGAAGTTTCTGGAATTCCCAGAAGCCTCTGGACACACAGAGGCAGAGGCAGCCAAGGAAATTAACAGAATAGACTAGCAGATGCTAGCTATCACTCGCATCTGCTAGTTTCTTGTTAAAGTTCTGATATAATTGATACTGAAGTTGTATAACAGGAGTAGTATCCAGAATCTGTCTTCAGAATCATTCCGCCCAGAATTCTTCCACCTCCTAAAGGACTTCTGGAGAAAGGCCCATTCGATTGTAACATCTTAAAGACAGCTTCACGACTCCAGGATCCTATGAAGCCGTCTTCAGCTCCTGGAGCATTCCTGAAGAAACACCCACTGGATTATAACAGCTTGAAGTCCTAAAGAAGCCAGGATCATGTGCAGCTGTCTTCAGCCCCTGAAGAATTCCTCAAGAACCGCCCATTGGATTATAACATCTTGAATACGTCTTCACAACTCCAGGATCCTGTGAAGAACTCCTGGATAAACACCCATTCAATTATCACAGCTTACTCAAGAAGTCTTTGAGAATACAGCTGTCTTCGGCTCCTCTTGCTGCAGCCTCACGAATCTTGAAGTGTGCACTTATACCAGCGTTGCCAGATTTCCACAGCACTGACTTCCACGCTCGCCTAAATTTTAAATTCATTCAACCATCAGTAAAATCTAACAAATATAAAGAATACATGCTTACCTTCAGTGTCTAAATGTGATTTCCCATACACTTCCCTTATCAAGTTCATCACAATCATTTTTTACATTTATCAAAACAATTTTAAATAGACTTAAGTTACCTTAATTTGATGGAAACCTAAAGCTGTCACTCTGTTGTCATCTGCAATTGACATATCAATCAAGACATCGCTCCTCGATCGACTTCTGCTGCCCAAAAATTCGGCATACACCACCATTCTTTGACGGTTCTTTATTTAGTCATTATTATATAATCATGTATATAAATATGCAAATGACCGAGAATATAAGTGAATGAATCATACAATATAAGAAAATAATACATCTGACCATGATAAGCCCCTAAAAAGAGTGTCTTCAGATTCATTCTGCCCAGAATTCTTCCACCTCCTGAAGGAGTCCTGGAGAAATGCCCACTGGATTATATCATCTTGAAGACGTCTTCACAACTCCAGGATCCTTTGAAGCCATCTTCAGCTCCTGAAGCATTCTAAGAGAAACACCCATTGAATCTGCTTTCCATCAAGAACGTGGGCTTCCTCCAAAGAAATCTTCAAAGCCTTTCGTCTCCAGGAGGAACCAGAAGCCTTTGGAATTCCCAGAGTCTTTTGGAAATCATCCCCAAGAACGTGGACTTCCTCCGTTCTTGCACAATACTAAAGAACAGAGTTTTGTGGAGAAGAAATTGGACACGAAAGGCTTTGAAGAGTCTGGAGACTGTCTTGAAGCCTTCAGAAACCCCAAAAGCCTCTGGAATTCCCAGAAGCCTCCAGAATTCCCAATAGCCTCCAGAATTCCCAGAAGCCTCCATACATGCAAACAGGGGCAGAAAAGCAGCCAAGGAAATTAATATAATACACAATATGCCATTCTTTGAGCTTTATGTAAAATAAAACATGGCATAATCTTTAGAGAAGCAAGCAACAATGTCAATATTTGAGCTCACTGCATTATTGCCAAATTCCCTTAATTCAGTTCTCCTTTGAAGTAGACCAGTGAATGAAGAGTAAGCCTGAAAAGTTTTTATTACAGAACCCTCATGGCAATGGTCATCAATCTGTATCATCATGCCCAGAGGTACTGCTTATCTATGAAAATATAAGAAAAAGATGACAAACATTGATAATATTAGACACCATATACTTTCCATGAAGCTTAGCTTCCTTGAAGAGAGACAAGTACAAGCTAACCCACTTGCTGGGACCCAGACTATTACAATCATCCCTACTCCAACTATGTCAATTGCCAAGCCAGGCAGAATGCCTGCATTACTATCTAAAATATCTGCCCATCCCTGGATTCTACAGGCTGATCCTTGAGATAGTTCCACCTTCAAGGTCCTGATATGAGAAATTATATCAGTCTCTCAGATCCAAGCATTATTTGCTGGTTGAAAAGACCACCAAGGTTCCCACTACTGATTTTGAAAGTGAAGCCCAGTCTAAGCAAAGACAGAGATAAGGTATTCACTCTTCAAAATCAAGACGGAGAAAAGAACAGGTTAAGGAGATTGGAAAGCAAGATGAAGAGAGTAAATGTAAGTCAAATGGAGTAAAGGGATTTGTAAGTGCTACAGGTGGAAAACCCTGCAGTTGCACTGTGAAGTAATAGATTGGACATCAAGAGTAAAGGTGGCTAATAAAATCCAAAAGAGGTTGAAGTAATTTTAAGAGAGAGAGAGAAAGAGAGAGGCATTTAGATTCAAACTATGAGGAAAGAGATTCCCCAGGTTCTACACCCACCTCGCCAGTCTCACAGCTTCAACATACTATAGTAGGCAGTCCCCGGTTTACAACGGGGGTTCCGTTTTTCCACCGCGTCGTAAACCGAAAATCCTCGTAAACCAAAAAATCGTCGAAAATCGTCAAAAATCCTAAGAAAACCTTACTTTTAATGCTTTGGGTGTGTTGAAAACGATGTAAACTGCATTTTTATTGAGTTTTTCATCAAAAAAAAACTCCAAATTTTTATTATTCTGCCTTTTGGAGCCATATTTCTTACGTCAGATCAGAGTACGACGTCCCGTAACCCCGGAACATGCATCATAAACCGGGAAATAATTTCTGATGAATATATTTGAAAAGCGTAGTAACCTTGGAACGTCGTAAGCCGGACCTGTCGTAAACCGGGGACTGCCTGTATACAAATATTCTTTGGTGACTTCAACAAGGCATTAAGATGTATTAAGACAGAGAAATCTAAGGAAAATTCTGCATAACTATGAGAAAACTTCTCTAGTCTTCAAGGGCATTTTGACAAGCAATGGAACAAAGCAGTCATCACAAAATAGCGGGAGTCAACCAGCAATTGAAACCCAGTTTTTAAATGTATGGGGCCTGTTTCTTGTCAGTAAAAGGCACCTTATCAAGTTCTTAGCACTTTGTTGCATACCCATAAGAAAGCCAATCTGGTGATTTCTCAAACTATTCCCTCCTTTTCAATAACATGGTTGTGAAAGTCTCCCTAAGTAACAGTCATTCCCAAGCTGTCTGCCTTTTCACTGCCTATCAAAAATATGCGCTGGTATCAGGAAAAAATTGACACCTAAGCATGATGCTTAAAAAAAAAATTCTCTATCCTACAATTTGTAATACAAGCAAACAAAAACAGCATCAAACAAAGTGCCACCATCAGATTTCAGAGCCATCATTATATACAGCCACAGCATCCTCGTGTCAAGGCATAATATGAAAAGGAAGGCAACTTCATTTGACATGTAAAAGGTAAACATCAAAAGCAAGAGATCCCAAAACTCTGCCTATGGAACACCAAACAGAATGGGTCTATAATCCTCAACAACTCCCTCATTCCTGTCACTTAAAAAGATAAAAGTGCAGTATACATACACCCCATATGACACCATAAATTACAAATGAGTGGTGGCACAAAAATATTGGACTAGTCTGAATTTATCCAATGTCTAGATTCCGATGGAAGTATACTGAAAGTTCTGCCAGAACTTCACATTTGTTTCCCATAAACATACCAACTATCTTACAGCCACATTAAAAAGAACATGGAAGAGTTACCTGTAATTACTGCAGTCTGCATTCTCATTAGTTCTTATGGAACACCGTAATATTGCCTACTTACCATCTGCCTGAAAAAAATGAAAATGATGATAATACATGCTGAGCTTTACAAGCAAGTGTAACAGTGGTGTAAATAAAAGTACTGTAATCCTCAAAACACTGTCATTACTTTTGTCTTCAATACTTTAAAGCTAAACTAAGCTGAGATTTTCACAAGTTCGGGAAACAAACATTGGTTTATTAAAACTTGTAAGAGTTTCTTGTTAAACAAATTTTATATATGCCTGATTATTATTATTATTATTATTATTATCATAATCCTCAATAAGTTCAACTAGACCACCGAGTCACTTCTAGCCTTTATAAGGCTGGCCAAAAAGCACCTGTTTTGTATCAAGAAAATTTGAAGAAATTTATCTGTACAAAATCTGTACCAAAATTACTACTGTATAACCCCATGGGAACCACTTTTTAATGATGCATGCGAGCGAATCAATTCAGCAGAAAATTCCGAATTAAAAAAGAGAGTGAGTGCCAGCATACTGGTCGATCCAGGGGTTTCTGCATCATTTGCATGGAATTTTACAAGACATGGCTAGCTCTTCTCTACAGGAAATGACCTATTCCATTCATTCTACAAAGTCTTCACTCTACAATATCAGAGTGAAAGTGTATTTTCAGCACAATGTATCAGTAGCATTCCATACATGAAACATTAGCTAGACTCGGTAATGAATCATGTTCATTGACTGACCAGTATCATAACCTCAGATATACTCTTAGTTACATTCAGGATCTTTGGAATGTTTAACCTGAGCTTTCCTTGCCATATATTGCACAAGATGGATGGATAAATGTATGACATTAGTGCTAATACCCAGATATTGGAGTCAAGATGGCACTTTTGTACCATCCTGGGATAGTGACAGCTAAACCACAGGCTAGATTACCATTAATCATCTACAGTATGTACATAGTCTTGTGGCCTCAAAAGACATCTTTTTGAATAAATCAGGCAGAATCGCTATCATTCTTCATTATAAGTTTCAATAATTTAGCAAATGCATCACTTTTATTTTAAGTAAATTATGTTGCTCTTCATTTCCACAATTTTGCTAGTTAATGTAAACGAGGAACTCATTACATACAACAGTTCTACATATCAAAAAAATCAGTATACTGTACACCCACACATATGGCACAATGATTGTTAAACACTAACAGACCAAACAGTTACCATAACACTGGCCTGCAAGCTCATTTTTAAATAATCAGGGTCCCACATTGATCTGGTAAACTGTAAGTAAATTGGCAGGTAAATGGACTGAGTATAGGTTTTAGGACAAAGGCCAGACACTGGAGCCCACAAAGTCATGCTGCAATCTTGCCTTGACATATTATTTCCCTTGATTTAATACATTTCCGTAGAATAATAATAATACTTGTTTATGGTTTTTTGTTACACATACATAATATTCATAATGTTAGCACATAATATTCATGCACTGCACATTACGTCATTTTAGGTACTACTGCACTTCAAGATTTCTTTTGTCTGCTCATTTGTTCTGTATCCAAGGACTTCAACTTACTGATTTCAGTTTTAGCCACCTATGTAAATCTCGTACCACTTTAACATTCTACTTTCTCTTGCCTTTGCAAATTTTATTTTTGGTTATTTTTCTTACATTTCCAATCATAGTTACAATTCTTGTTTGAAGTTTTCAAGTTCTGAGAATATAGAATACATTATATACATAAAGCAACTTGTGAAATCATTGCCTTACTTCTCATTGCAATTCACTTTCTCAGATCAATGCTTCGAAAACAATCAGGATTCTCAACTGGGTCTCAGTAAGTAACACTTACCATACTGAAATAAAAACAACTGTATTGAAATAAATAGATCACTGCTAGCATTAAAAGACCATCTCTTTTTCTCCTTTATTTATACAGTTTATGTACACTATGAAAATAATTATGGCATATGCTATCACATAAAAAATCTTCGTTTTCATTGTTAGTGAAACAATTTGTTCCACACTCATTCTACTGATAAAAAAGCTTATCAACAGTATTTGACACTAAACATTGTATAAAAATACATACTTGAAAATCATACATTCATTTAATATTAAATGGTAGTAACTGTTAGAAACTTCTTGAGAGGAATTTTCTTGGAAAGAGAACTTTACTTTATCATCAAATTAAAATTTTTAAAACCTTGATAAAATAAATAGTGAATTCATATCAAATACACAGCAATATTACCTTTTACTACCTTTTGTTTTGAAGTCTGAAAAAACACAACAGCTATCCTGATGTAGAAACATGCATACTGTAAATAATTGTCGAAGTAACTAACATACACTGTACAGTTCTTTAATAAACTGTAAAAATACTCACCACCCTAGCTACATAAATTAGTCTATTGTAAATGATTAAAGTCACTCAAATCTAAACACAATAACTTCACTGATGTCTAGGAAACACTACCGAAAACATTCTACAATCAGAATTTTCTGTCAGATCAACTTGTCACAAGAATTTCAGATCAACTGAAGAAAAACTTATAAAGTATCATTTGAAGCCCATGACCTTTGTCATACTGTTACACATCCAGAAATAAAATTGAATCTCCAGTAACAAATGCTGTCCACCTGCACCATTCCTCAAATAGTATATTAAAATTACACTGTTGTACAGCTCAGAAGACTATTCTAAAACAAGTACTTTAATAGCTGAAGGGTACCTGAAATGGAAGATCGGCTACCTGAAGCTACATAAGATGAATATAACTTATGCCACCAAATTCCTGACAATTAGCATACAAAAAGATATTTCCATCTAAGCAAATACTAAGTTGCACAATGAGGCAGAAAACTTGCTCAATTTGATAACGCTACCACTACAGCTGCAACTTGCAATACACCAAAATAAGCAATTTTTGTTAGCATGATGTATTGCCCTGAAGGAAAAAGCTTAAAAATCATATTCCATGACATTCCTATTATAAACTACCTAAACAGATCTGAGAATAACAAAATTTATGGTAAATGCTATAATACCATATGGTCTAAAGGGTCACTCACTTGAGGGCATTTATCCATACAATGCTAACCCCAGAAAATACTGACTGTCTGTAAGCTCTACGCATTCGATAAAAAAATTTCCCCAAAATCATGACTTCTTTGAATCTTTGACACACTGTACTTGCATGGAAAGATGAAATCATCCAAACCTATGAAAGCTAATCTTAAACAAAAAAAAAAATAGCAAAATTACAACATATGAATTATAAAGATGTGGCAAAACTGTACCAAGCATGTAAATTCCTGTTAGCTTGTACAGAAATCACTTTTAGACTACATACCAAACATCACGTAATGCCTGATACTATATAAAAAAAAAAATGAGCTACAGCTACATACTGCAGCTAGAAGCCCCAATGCAATTATAGTCTTTTAAACACACAACTGAGAACAAAATAATAAGTAATGGCAGCAATTCCTGTACTAATAGGTCTAATTAACCAAAACTGCTACTGGAGATACAAATTAACATTACAGTATACTGTACAGTCATGTAGCCAAGACAACACAAAACACTGACAGTGAAGAAATACATAAAACTGGGCACATGAAGCAACCTCAAAACAATAATACATTAAATGAGGGGAACTGATAACACCCTCAAAACAACAGTACGTTTTGAGCCGGGATTTAGTAACACTACGGGAAATGGAATTGTCGAGCTTTTAAAATATGCTTATAGTTACAACTTTACAGAGTAACCTAAAAAGTTTTATATACACTATTTACAGGCTTGTAATTAGAGTATCCTTTCATACAAAAAATCTAAGATAAAACTACCCTAAACTAAGACACTTTACTTATACACAAACAAAATTACACCTCCGTACACTATTAAGTTCAAATTAAGCCAATTCAGCTGGTTCCTCAGTAGTTTTCAGCAGTTTACATTTAAGCTCATCATTGCCTAGCAAAACAGCAAACTTAAATACATAGCAAATGTTACACAAAATTCATAAATATTATAAGCTCCCCACCTTTAATAGTAGTAGCACATAAGTATTTCTGAATGACTAATAACAACAGAGTTGAATATTGTGCAATGGAATTTACTTATTCTGTGATTATTTCAAATAATGCCCAATTTCACTTCTTCAACCAACATTATCAAACTGGAAGGACTGCAGTGTACTGTCAATTATACCATCTATAATTTTACACAAATTAATGAGCCTTACTAAATTGTGGACTACTGGCTTCACAATATACAGTAGAACTCAAAGCTATCTTAAACTTTCTAAAGGGAATGCCGGAAATACGTGTATTATCAAAGGTCAACATGCACTAGGAACTAAACATGCTTTTCTCTCATACTAATCAATCACGTTCCTTTTTGAAGAAAAATCTATAGAGAGGTTGATTATCAGATTTTCAGTTCTATCCCACCAGAGGTGGGGGGATTACCTCGTCAAAAAAGAGAGAGAGAGAGAGAGAGAGATATCTGTACACTGCAGTCAAGTAATAGATATGGAATATGCAATTTAGAATTTAAGACTAAACAGATCAATGAAGTAGTATCTTATGACAAAGTTGGTCTACCCTCAGTTTACTATTACCAAGGCGATAAAAAAACAAATCCAGTTCAATTGTCTACTATTGTGAATTACTTTATAAAAATCTTTTTTAAAAATTTACTGAAATTCATATTTCTGTGCTTGAGAAAAATCAAACGAAACAGAAATAGATTTGTGATCCTTACAAAGTTTCCCAATATAAGAGAAGAGGTTATGCAACCTAATAATAGCACAAATGCAAAAGGGAATAGCTACCACCACATTGTAATTTACACAGGTCACAAAATGTGATCATCACTTCCAGCAAGATGTAGTCTAATTTACCTCAACATCAACCCATCCCAAGATGGGAGTTACATCTTTCCAACATCCTCCAAAGACGGCAAAGATTTCTTCCCTAAAACCACAATGAGAGTATAGCTCTACAACAAATAAAGCATCTCCCTTTCAGAGCTGGTTATTAAATGTTTGGAAATCATGATAATGCAACTTTAACCTTCATTCTATGCTCAAAATGAAGATTTCACAGTTGCTTTCCAGTAAAACAATGGAACTCATCATGTATCAAACTCTACAGAATTAAGGACTCCTAGATGGGTAAAATAGCATTCCAAATCATTCACCATCACATTAAGACACTGCAAAAGATTAAGAGAAAACAATGTGATTAACAGCATTCACTAGCATGATCTATGCTGTCTTTTTTTTTTTTATCTCTCCCATGAATGTTCAAATGTAACTAAACAAAGACTTCAGGAAACATAACCATCAGTCAAAGTAACAAAACAAAACCACATAGAATTCTATCACTTGCATCATAAAGAAAAACCTCATTTGAGGTCGTTTTCTAAATGAACCATACCTAACTTCTAAATAAACCAAATTAACATTCATCTATTCACTTCACAACTGAAATACATTATGGATTCATTCCTCAAACACAGCTAGCAAAAAACCTAAGTACCATTACTGCATAGCCACTTAGTTTTGGGACCTCCTGATTACTCTGGGAGAGAGCAAAAAGTTTTGTGACCTACAAATGACCTAAAAGGATGGTCGATTCATTTGTGGGACCTAGTACTTACTGATTATATTAGAGAAAATTGAGTTATTCACTCTGGCATTTACATATTGCCTTGGAAAATGAGTCAGCTCAGTTCTGGTACCTACTATATAACATCATGGTAAATTTATTTCTGAAACTCACCATACTTTGGAAACAGTCAATTCAGTCCTAGGTCAAATAGATCACCTTAGGGGAAGATAGTTAATGTCTGTAGCCTTTCAGTACCTACACGTTATCTTGTAGCAGTCAGGGAATGACAATGGAATTTCTGTATCCAATCCAATAGTAAGCATAAAACATCCTGCAATTAACTGAGCACTTTTAAAATTGAACAGTACAATACTATTATATGAAGACAAAGCATATTACTAAACAAACACATACGTTGGCCATAAACGCCCGTGACTAAGGTCAATATGCCATCATTAACTTTTGATAAGTGTTCTTCCTCAAGTATAAAAAGCATTGAATAAACTTGGCCATACTGTTCTATACATCGAAGCCAAAGTTACCAAGGTATCTGTTTGTTTGGTAGATAAATTTTCAAATTAAATTTTTCCCTTTAATCTAAAAGAAATATGAATAAAGTTTCATATCAAGTAATAATAAGAACAACTGTGGCTGACCTATTACTGCTGGTTTTTCATATCAAACTTACATAGCGGCATACAGACAAAGCACATACTGTCATGAGCATTCGTAAATTAACACCAACCCACAATTAACTATTCAGACTGGACACCAACATGGGAAGACAGCAAACTGAACAGATGAATGCTAAATGCAAAAAGATAATTAGTTTCAATAACAAAATTCTAAACCTAATTTTGCCTCCACGTGTGACTGAATGGCAACTTACGATGAAATTGTCTTATTAAGAAGTCTGCAACTATTGCTCTTTTTAAGAAAACATAATTAACTTTCAAAACACCAAATTTGTAACTTGTACAGGCAAAATAGCTCACATGGGTAGTGGTAATTAATTTTCACTTTCTCGCCTCCATTAAGAAAATTCATCGTAAGTTCTTATGTATTACCTCCCAAAATAATGCCCTTCTATCCTTAACACAATCATACGCAGCATCAGTTTTCAGTAACAAAAGGCTAACCCTTACACAGGTGACCTTACAATTTTACCTGTAAAGTACTTTCTTGTGCATAACCCTCTTGTAATGCGATAACTTACTGCTCTAACAAAATTTTTCAATAAACCAACTAAGATTGATCAGATATTTGTTAAAATATTTATTTGCTAATTAATCACTATATAAACTACCCATAAAAGATGTGTTTTCCCAAGCAAGCAGTATAAATGAAAAATTCAACAATGTTCTGCAAATTTCCTAAATTTCCTTGAAACTTCAGCATTATATAAATCCATTACACACACATCCTGAATAACAAATAGATTTCCATTATAAGTACAAGAAAGTCTCCACTACAAACTTTGGTTTATGTAATGCTACCTAAACAAAAAAAAATACATTCAAAACAAATATTGGCCAAAAGCAAGAAATACTTTGCATCTAACAAATAAGAACAGTGAGAAGCCTGCAGTACAATGGTTTGTAATAGGAACGGAATAACTGGTTTGCTATTGTCAAGTATTGGCCAACAACTGGCTAAGAGAAGCATAACACTAAATACACAAAGATGATAACAACTGTACAAATACTGGATAATCTGTTAAGTGAACAGATAAATTATTTTGGCTAAAGAAGTCCCTTGAGCAGTCAGCAATTAAACTGACAGTTGACTATCACATTTTTCGCACGTCTCTGTCATTTCTCTTTTTCATAAAGAGGACTCAATTGGAGTTGTCACTGGAGGTGGAGGTGGCGGCGCTGTTGGTTTCATCACATGTGGATGCCTTCCCAAGGTGTTTGGTGGCTGTGGTGCTCGGGGCTTTGGAGAGTTTCCTCCAGTGCTACGGGGTGAATTTCCACCACTTGGTCTTGGAGAGTTTGTCCCCCTGGGTCTGGGAGAGTTCCCACCACTGTTGGGGGGTCTTGGAGGTACAACAGGTTTAGGTCTTCCAAGAGTACCCACGCTTCCAACTGGAGTACCTACAGATATTCTGGCAGGCACTGCAGGCTTCTCAAGGGTAGCTGGTACAGGTGGATAATATTGTCCAGAAGGTACATCACTATACTGCATAGGTGAGGGTTCATATTTAGCATCTGGGGACAAGTACTGGGGAGGGACTCCTCGATGAGCAATGGGATCCAGGGGCAAGACTGGCACCTGAGGATAAGGCTGATTTGCTGCTGGATCAGAGGGACAAGCCTCAAGCTTTGGAGGAGGCTTTGTGTATGCTGAGGCTGGTATGAAATTTGGAGTCCAGTTTGGCTTGGTATGAACTGGAGGACTGGGAGCACATGGCTGTCTTTGAAATGTACTGTTTGCCCTTGCCACTATCTCCACATGATTTGGTTTTGCAGTAGACCCTTGAGCTGCCATCTTGGCCTCCATCCTCTTTGACATCTCCTCTAAATCTATGTACTCATCAGTTTTCAAAGATGGCTGCCTGTCATCATCTTCACAAATGTTATGAAGAGAACCTCTCTTTTGCGCTATGAACAATTTGCCTTTTGGAGCAGTCTTTACTGGCTCCTCTTCAACCATGTGAAGAGAAGCAAGACTTATGGACCTCTTGCTGTGATAGCTAGTGTCTAGCTGTTCATCACTCAAGTTATGCAAGGATGCAAGACTGCCAGTCCTTCCATACTTACTCTTCTTAGATGAAGTAGTATTGATGACATCTGGGGATTTAGAAATGCCTAGTTTATTAAGAGATGCCACGCTACCACTTTTCTTTGACTTTCCAAAAACAAACTCCTTCACCTTGCTATAAATATCATCTTGATCTTCGTCAGTGGCTTTATCCTTGGAGGTTTTCAAAAATGGTTTTTGCAAAAATGCAATGGGGTCAACATACATAGCTCTTGGTTGATCAGTTCGAACAGGTTCTGGGGATGGTGGAGCCTCTGGCACAGGTTCACAATCCATTCCTTCTTCATAGCCTTCATGAACTGGTTCTGGATACTTAACAACAGGAGTAACAGCTGGTTTAGGAGGTGGTGGTGCAGGTCTAGTAGGTCTGCGCTGCAATGGAGCTGGCTTGCGTTTGCCAAATATAGGTATAGTGTAGATACTTTTCTTGCGCCACATGAGGTCACAGTCAAAAAATTCACAGCAATCTTGAACAGGATCACTCATACAAAAATTCATACATAACCCAGAACGACGAGCACTATCCCGTGGGTGATTATGATTGGCTTCACGGTTTCTGTCACAGGTATTTTTATCAACAGCCAAGCGCATAGGAGTCCAAGCTTGTCCTCCGCCATCAATCTCTAAAGTTCGAGGAACTTCATTACCTACATTAATTTCATCTTGACCTTTCTTTTTCTTCTTTTTCTTTTTACAGTTAGGTACACAACAACCACAAGGATTCTTATTAGTTTGTAGGTACCACTTGCAAGAGCAAAAGGCTGCAATGCCAAATATCAAAACAACACCCACAACTGCAGCTATGATCACATACATCTGGAAGTTGTCAATTCTTCTCATTTCATCAGCAAGAAGACAATGCTTGAACTTCAGAGGTTGTTTGTTATGCCTTTGGCCCCTATAATCAAACCTGCACAGACATTCATGATAATCCAACGTTGTATTGTTGTGTTTCGATCCACATATTTCAAGTGGATCTTTCCGCCTGAAAAGACAGACCTCAATTAAAAGTGGGTTCCAATAATAAATTCCAACAATGTAAATGAATCTTTAGTAATAATATTACTTATGTTTACCATTACTACCTTCCCCATCAAAAACAGCTCTACAGTGCAACTGCATCATGCTTATGATATACAGTATACAAGTAGCATGTTGCGCTGCATTTGATTTTTAAAGAATCTGGGATCATTAACCATGGAATTCAATACTCATAGGCAGTCTGTTGTGCAAAAAATAAATCTAAGAATATCAACTACATTTTATATAGTAAAGCACGATTTGTATTATCATCATAAATACGTAACATTATGCATAATGCACATGCACTTTTCTGGAACATGCAACAAGAAAGAAAAGCAATTTTCAGTTCAAGGTTTGAAGCAAAGATCTATGGTTGCAACTTGGCATAAGCAAACTAAATGTGGCAACTAAAATTATCCCAATCCAAAAACAGCAGCACTGGTACTCTAAACAATCCAGTAAACCAAAAACCATACTGCCATTTTCAAATATAGTACACGTAATTTCTTAGCCAAATAATTATAATAGTAATTCCCAGTTCAACAATTTTCCCAAAATGCAACGAATAAATTTATAATACTACACACTACAGTACTGTTAAATCACCAGTTTAATAAATACTTTCTTAGATTTCATCAGGACCACAAAAACATCCATGCATAAGGACTATGACATAGTGAAGACATTAAACAGGCAAATAAGTTGCATTCCAACCAACAACAAGAACATTTATGCAACTAATTGGTATGATAAAAGAATGAACAACAAATACATAAAATGTCATACAGCAATAATTTTCCAACCAACCCAGAAAAAGAAACGAATTTACCACATAATATTCCAGTACTGTATGAAGGACCTACAAAAAAGTGTGTCTTTTAACTTCATACGAATAAATAAGTAAAAGACTTGACACCAACCAAATCATCATAGACTTGAGCTTCAGTTTTCCTTTAAAGGTGTTAAAACAAAACTTTCTTGTATCTGGCATACTTTAAGCAAGAATTCCCATCTGGTCCAGTGTTCATATATGACCTTTTCTGTGAAACTATTGTCATTCTATTAACCTAATTCTGCTTTTCCTTTAATACCAAACTATCTCAGCCTACTGTTCAGCCTCTATGATTTGATTAAATTACCTTCTTACCTAACAATTAAATATCTATCCTAAAAATAATTCCTAAAATATACAGTTGTTATTTCAGATGTTCAGTATGTTAGTTAGTTTTTTAAGCTAGTTAACAAAATTGGGGTGATACTACTCTAATCGGATAACCCATCAATTGAAGGCCTCTTGCCCTACAAATAAGTGGGGAGGTTTTGATGCTACAGTAGCACCCCCACGGAGTCCATTTAGTAACAAAGACCTTTAAATATAACCTGCACTTGAAGAATTTCTACATATCTTACAGCTAACAGCAATATCAAATAGTTCCGAACCTAGACTAGCCTGTGCTTTACACTTAACATTCAATTTAGGAGATTTATAAAAAAATTTATTACATCTAAAACAGTAGCATAACAAAAAATACTAATGATAATTAGCTAATAAATACAGACGTTTGCTGAGTTGAGGTCTGTGAAGTTGAGATGTTACTCTATACTTTTTTTTACATGTTACGTATGCCATCTCTCATGAACTGAACCCTTCTCATTTGTTCCGACAGGCTTGAGACCAGCTGTTGTCAGTCATTAACTCAAGACAGTTCTGATATAAAATGTGACTTCCTCCTTTAACAAAAAATAACATTAAATATTATACATCAGAAAAATATCTAGGTAATTCACAAATTCCTGGAAGTAGAGGAGTTATAATGTACAGTATTCCTCTTAATTATTATTGCAAGGTAGTTTAACCAAATCACTGAGTCTCTCCTCAGATTAACAAGGTAAAAACTGGAGAAAGACACAGTTAAAGGCGGAAAAACTGGTGGGAAGAGACCAAAGGCAACAGATGAAAAGTAATGCAATGCAATTGGGCATGAAGGAAAATGCAAAGAGCCTTTAATACTGTGAAGAATGCACCATGCAATAAACAATACTGCAGGTGGTACCTCCTGATAGGGAATGAGCAGAGAAACTCAGCAACTAAATCCACACAAAAACATTAAAAAAACCCTGTTTACAGTAGCATTGCCACATTTATCAAGCGACATCAACAAGAAAAATGAAAATGGAGGAAATTCTATGGTTGAGCAATTATAGAATACTATGATTTATAACTAACTGCGCTACTATACTGAACTGGGATCACATAAGTATGTACTGTCTATGTACTATATATGGAAAACAGACTGACACACTACCTGAAAACCTGGTTATGACAGGGGCTTAGCCAATAAGAGCAACAGAGGAATCAGAAAAGTAATAAATAAGATAGGTTAGGGCACAGAACTATGGAAAAACTCAAAAATTACAAAGAAATGTTATACAGTAGATGAAGACTTAAAACACCAGGAAATTCAGTCAGTGTGTGTACAAGATAGCACAAAATGGAGAGATATCTAACCCTGTGGCGAAAAACCTGACATACAACATCCAAGTTGATGATTAAAAGACATACTGTACTAGAAACACAGTTTAATATTTATTTACTTCAACAGATAAATAAATTATGCTCTGCAAACTTAAGCATCTCTACTACTGCACACAATCTATAAGTAAAACTCATCATCCATCAGTGGACTAAATTGGAAAATCCATCAGTAGACTGTCATTGGAAAAATTTCAAATTATTATCAAGTTCTATTTTCCTTTATAGCATTTATATTGCCACTGAAAAACTGGTAACCAACCTTGTAACTGACAAAAAATTAAGACTGCACTTTTCTATAAAAAAGGGGGGATATATATTAAAAAATACAAAGCTTTTACACTTCAATTAATAATTAATTACCACTCTTATCCAAAATATACGTAATTTTGTGCAGTAGGTAGCCTAGCCACCTTAACAGAACATCTACAGTATTTATGTGCCAACTAAGTTGCAACTGTCCAGACCTATGAGAAGCTAGAACTGTAGCTCACTAAGTCTGTTACATTGCTTTACAAAAATATACTTTATAACAACACTGCTAAGATACTAAAAGTCTAATGAGATAATACTTTATAACAACACTGCTACGAAATGAAGTTTTCATAATAAAACTAATATTGTAATACTTACCTGAACACCTGAATTAGCCCTGGTCACTGACCAGCCCGAACTATATCCCCATAAAATTTACCCACAAAGTGGGTAATTAACTGTCAGCATTACCAACGCTACATGTAAAATCTTCTCAAATGAGTTACCTGAGGTACTGTTGACAACGCTCTGCAAATACAGGCCGAAAGAGGCCAACATCCCCAATTGAGTCACTTACTATCAAAATTGAAGTGGGGAGGAGGGTGGGAATCATTCAGGTGTTCAGGTAAGTATTACAATATTAGTTTTATTATGAAAACCCCATATTGCAATACACTCCCTGAACACCTGAATTAGCCTGATTAACAAAATTTTAATGAAGGTGGGGTCATTCTAATTCAGCCCGACCTGTCAACGAAGAATATGCAGGTAACTCATTATCAACCTACTATGCGTAAATGTATGTGTAAATGTATGTCACCATATCAATCAATGCTTCCAGTGAAGAGACATGCTGGAGAGTACTTTAATCGACAGTCAGGTCAGTACTGTCTCGGTCCGTCGACCTCCCATGTGGCTCTTCGGAACCTCTCATGTATGGGAAAGTATGATGAACCTCCCATGTGGCTATTCAGAGCCTCTCATGTATGGAGGGGAATGAAGCAGTGTACCAAGCCACTGATCCTCCGGATAAGGTCCGACGATCAATGAGCGAAGAACTATCTCAGCGCCGACAAAAGAGCCTAGCCTACTAGAGAACCCCTTTGGACTCTCGTAGGGAAATTATCAAAGACTAAGATACCTTAAAACATACTTAACCTAAGTTCATGTGATTATACTATTACTGCTGCCTAAGATTCTAAAGACTAAAAGGAATTCCTCTATCTGGTTAACCTGAGGACCTCTGCACAAAGAGAATACCACCTCAGCTAAATGAACGCACCCTAGATAATAAGAGTTAGCCGCTACATACAGACTAAGAGAATAACCCTCCAACAAGGCAAATTGAACATCTCCTAAGTAAAAGGAAGTAAACACTGAGACGGACTTCCAAGTTAGCCGCCTCCAGAATAGAAGACACTGAACAATTCCTTAGAAAGGAAGATGAAGTGGCCATACTCCGAATACTGTGCACTCAGGGTAATACAGAGCCTGAAGACGACGAAGAAGAACCCTGAGAAGCCTGGGAAATCATCTCCCTCAGAAAGTAACTAATCGCATTCTTTGACAGCAGACGGGAAGGATTCCGCGGAGAGATAAGAAGTGTATGCGGACGCGGACGGAGTTTCTCAACCTTTGATGAACAGACTTTTAATGCTTGCACTGGACATAAAGAAAACACTGCTGGATTGCCGGTAATGAACTCTGCAGATAAAGAACCCTAAACGAACAAGGCAGAGGGTTAACCTCAGACTCCATCTTCGCCACAAATTCCGGAAGAAGAGGCATACATATCATTTCCTGCCTAGGAAACCAGCCTAGAAACTGCTTGAAGCTCGCCCACCTTTCTAGCTGTAGTTAATGCTGTAAGAAAAAAAGCACCTTCTTAATCAGTTGTCTTTACGTTAGAACTTCCGACAAATCCCACAGAGGAGCCTGAGTCGGCAAGACAGGAAGTTTAATCTTAAAAGAACGTAATAAATCATGGATGATCTTACTACTAGAAATTTTTGGGAAGATGGAAACTACATGTACTGCTAAGCGTTGAGCGGTAGCCAGCAATAGCCAAATACGAAAGAACCTTGACTTTCCAAAGGAATAAAAGAAAATCAGCTATTTTGGCTATGGAAGGTCTACAGATGGAATGACCTTCCTTACGACACCAACTTCTTTACATTGTCCAGCTGACCTGATAAAGCTTACGGGTTGACTTTCTCAAGCTGTCTAGACACAGCTTTAGAGAGTCCAATCTATCTAGCTGCTCGCTCAGCAGCAGCCAGCAACTAGATTCAGCACGGGAGGGTTTGGATGATAATGGTGAAAATGCATTTGTCTGAGAAGATCTTCCACATGGGAAGGAACATCGGAACTTCCGTAAGGAGCTTAGGAGTTCCGGAAACCAAGGGTGCAGGGCCAGCAAGGAGCTATTAGAGTCATAGACATCTTGACACTCTCCCACAATTTCCTGATTACCTGAAGAATGAGACTGAATGGAGGAATGCATACACCTGCATGTGATTCCAATTTTGTAACGTCGCAACGGTGCCTACTGACATGGGGTCCGCCACTGTTAAGAAATAAACTGGAAGACAATGGTTTCATCTCGTCGCGAAAAAGTCCACAGATGCTGGCCACTTCTGGAGAACCTGACATACTATTTCCTGGGCCAAAGTCCACTCTTCCCCCAATACCTGACGAGAGCAACTTAAGGAGTCGGCCAGTACGTTGAGACTCCCTGATATAAGTTTTGGAAGAAGAGACACTTTCTGTTCTTTGCACCTTCTCAGGACTCTCTGTGTTATAGTATTGAGTTCTGTTGATCTTGCTCCCCCCCCCCAACCCCGAGTTCTTCAGATGCAACACGGCAGTTACGTTGTTGCAAAACAGAGCCACTACGCTATTGCGCACTAGGACTGAACAACACCTGAGAGCTTCCTTACAGCCCTGAGTTCCCAAAGATTTATTGACTCCTCTCATTCCCAATCCCTCCAGAGGCCTGAAGCCTGGGTTTCCTCCAAGGTTGCTCCCCAACCTTGATCTGAGGCATCTGAGTACATATGAACGTCAAGAAGAGGGGAGTCGATAGACCTTCCAGGTGTCAGATGCACTTCTGACCACCACAGAAGATCCGACAGGCAAGAATCACTCCAGACTATAACTGTGTTCTCATTGCATAAGTCCCTGCGATTCCTGAGACATACTTGAAGAGAAATGCATCCGGAGACGAGACCCTGGAATTAGAAGAGAGAGAGAGAGAGAAGACATTCTCCCTAACAGGCTTCTCCAAGCTGGTACAGGCTGTTCCCTGTTGGACAGGAACACCTCTACTTGCTGAAGGACTGACTGGATCCTCTCCAGGGTTGGAAAAAAAAAAAAAACTCAAAGGAAGAGAGAGAATCCTCATTCCTGAAAGGTTATATATTGTATTGGAACTGGGCAACTCTTGACAAAGTTTAGATGAATTCCTAGTATCTTGCATAGATTCAATAAGAAGTCCCTCGCACTTACTGGCTCCTCTAAAGAGGAGGCAAGGATCAACCAAAGGCTAGATACTTCAACATTCTGGTACCCTCGACGATGAATAATTGCCGACACCAGAGACATGAGTTAGAAGCAACAAGGTTCGTCATACTGGCCACATCACTTGAACGCTGAGCAGCCACACAAATCATAGCCTCCTGTGATGCTACTGCTGACGACGACGACAAAAAATTGACCATGGAGACACTCCTCTCTAAAAAGACTGTTGCAGAGTGCAAAAGGCACCCTCAACTGAACCCTCTTATGTATATCCGGATAGTGAGGCGGAAGAGGAGTTAAAAAGAAGTCCCCCCCTCTTCTTGCCAAAGAACGTTGTACAGCCAGCCGAAATGTTGGCCTGGTATGCCAACCCCATCAATACTGAAGTGATAAGGATGTCAAACAGTACAGGATCGGAGGGAGTATGTCCAACTTGTTTGAGAAACCCCATCAACCCAGACAACATCCACAGAGTGGGACAAGGCCTCAGACTGGCTGCAAAAAATGTCCTCCAAAGTACAAGCCTCACGAGATGGAACGGCTACCAAATGATTCGACGAAGGAATCCGATAGAGAAGAGCCTCAACAGATTCGTCGAGAGGAACTCTGACATTGGCAGAAGGGTTACCCGCTACCCTACAGAACCCCTTCCGATTAGGAAGCAAGGTTGAATCCTGTCTACCCAACCCAATAAGAGAAGCAAACCTAGAGTTCGCCTCCCTCAGTGCCCACTTGACTCGGCCAAACCAGACCAGTTTACTTGATGTTTGGGAGACTACTGGTTTAGTTGCATATAACAATTCAAACATTGCTTGGTTTGATTGTGTAGGTTCCTCAGGAGCCTGGACTGTGGATAGAGAGAATGGATAAAGTCCACCATTCGCTTATACTTGCTTTCATTCGCTGGAGAAAAACCTACATCTGGTACCGGCTCCTCTTCTTCAAAGAGCATTCTCTTTCAGACTGGTCCGACTGAACAGGGGCAGGAAAAGAGACAAACTGACCACCCGCAAGAGCTGCACCCAAAAACCCGGAACTCGCTACACCTGGATGTGCGAAACCAACACCTGACATACCTGTTCCCATCATACCTGAGCCAACCGTAATCTGATTGCAAAAACCCAGTACCAACTAAAGCTGATGACAAAACTCGAGTCAGTCGCACTCGACTGTGCAAACCCCACACCACCCAGCAACGATGACGTAACACCTGGGCCGACCACACCTGGGCGACAAACGCCCACCCCTGCAAGCGGAGAGGCCGCAACACCCAATCCACCCAACGCCATATGAACCAACGCCGCACCAGGACGGGTATCCAGAGCTGAAGTCACACTGATTAAGGGAAAGGGAGGAAGAACTCCCTGGTGACCCGGAACAAAGCCGAACCAAATTGAACACCTTAGAAGGAGAAACAGAAATAGCCGCAGGAAAAGTTGAGAAAGAAGTAGAAGGGGAGAAAAAGAAAGAAGCCACACTCAGAGTAACCACTGGATCACCTACTGCTGACGTTGGAAAGGTGGAGAACATACCAACTGGTCCAGTACTCAAAGATGTTTCTCGGGACAAGCTACAAGCTGCGGAACCAATGGAGACCAAAGAAGGAAAATTAACAGCTACTCTAGTGAAAAGGAGAGGCTGAGGTCACCATCGGTACTGATACACTCAACAATGGCGCAGACGAAACATCAAATGCCGTAGCATCCGCAAGAACCGCAGTGGACACATTAGTAAAGGATGAAAATATGGAATTGCGGAAGACTCGGCGACCACCTGCGAATCATCTAGACCAGAAGCCTAAGAAAACTACAGGACCCGTGTAAGGTGCTAAAGAAGACAGCCCCGCCAAAGGTACACCTTGCCTCAACCCCGAAGAGAGCGAGGGAGCCACTGAAACTCCAACATTACAGGATTGAACCAATGAAAATTCTTTGCTCTGCTAACTTAATGGCGAAGAAAACAGGATGAGCAAGAGAAGACTCCGAAGAGCCCCCCAAAGAGTGACCCAATAAAGAAGATTGTGTAAAGACATTGGAAGAAGGCTTAGAAGAAATCGGGGAAAAAAGGACAACTCAGAAGCAGCAGAAGAATCCATAGTTTTTAGAGAAAGCAACTAGACCAACTCTGTTCCTCCCTGATAATCTTGACAGACATCATTAGCAAACTCAGAAAAATTCTTCAAGACGTGATTGTGAATATTGGAAAACCCAAAATTGAAAACATTGCCTAGCTAGTAATCTACAACACTGTGACAAACCCAACAATTCTGCATTATACTCAGCCAAATTGAAAATTTGGTCACCAGAATTACCACCACCGCAAGATGAGAACCAAACTCGTCCACCGAAGGAAAAGGAATCTTTGAAGACAAAGGAGAATCCTCCAACACTTCAGAACCCGACAAACCCAAAATCCCATCCAAACGACAAAACACGGACTTAGAAACCTTCTGTCGTAAAGAACTTGAAGCAGGAAATAAAACCAAAGATGGAACCAAAGACGAAGCCGTCACACTAGAAACCCCAACCGAACCCGAATCTGAAGAAGACTGCACCTTCTACTTCTCTTCCTGAACACTTCCTAACCTATTTTCCCTACTCGTCTGTCTTACCTAACTCTACATCAACCTCAGAACTTACACCTTGAGTGGGAAGGGGGGAATCTGCTGCCAACACTGCCTGCTTCGTGTGGGGGGGCCAGTAGAACCTACCCTCAAGGCTTGCGGTTCTCCATGACCCCCAGCACCCGTTAGGGCTGGTTCTGGAACAGGCAGGGGAGCTGATAAAGAATGATTACTACTATCACTATCTCTATTCTGTTAACTTACTCATCAGGCTAGAAATAGGCTAGACATACTGGATGATAAACTGTCCTCTAACTTCTTGAATAACTCTGAATCTAACGTTTCCTTATCTACTGATCGTAACCCTACAGCTGGTCCTGACCTGCGCTTACTCTTCGAGGCAAAGGATTTTCTGTTTCAAATAATCCTCCATTTGATCTACTGACCAAGACCTACACTCGTCACATCTCTGACTGATACTACACTGAACCTTCCTACATAAAATGCAAACAGAATGTCGATCGTGTTTGAGGGTACTCATCCTACACCTGCAGGATGTGCAGGACCAATGAGCGGCAGCATCTCCAGTAGTAGAAGGCTCGGTCATCGAAGCTGTAGACGAAGAGGAAGCAGCAGTGCTAGCAGACGGCGACGTCTTCTTGTCTGACTTATCCAATCGAGTCCAAAGTGGCGATCCAAAGTCAAAACTGGGAGAGAAGTTCCAAATCCAGCCAATAAAGCGAAAAACAAGAGAAAAGGCGTTGAAAACAGTCCCAAGTTGTAATTTGATATCCAAATTCTTTAACGGGGGTTGGGCTAAATGACCAAAAGTTCGCCTGATGTGGGACACACCCACACAGCACGGCGAACTAATAACAAAGGGGGATGTCGGCCTCTGTAGGCCGGTCTTTGCAGCAGCATTGTTAACAGTACCTCAGGTAACTCATTTGACAAGATTTTACCTGTAGCTTTGGTAACGCTGACAGTTAATTATCTACTTTGTGGGTAAATTTTATGGGGATATACTTTGGGCTGGTCAGTGACCAGGGCTAATTCAGGTGTTCTGGGAGTGTATTGCAATACTAAAAGTCTGATGAGATAAGCTATATACAACTTGTTATGGTTAATCAACACCATAACCTTATTCATTCATAAAAATTTTTATTTCCTTTTTGGCATGATGCAGTGTCTCTTCAAGATAAAGAGTTCATGGATCAAGACTACTCAAATACTAAACAATCTAAACACAAAACTTTACAAGTTCCTTTGAAATGACCTACAATAAGGCTACTCACCTTTCTGAAGGTACCTTCTAATGTACTGTGAATGATCAATCTTCCAGGAAAAGTTATCACGTAAATTCTAGTGCAATCCTGACTCCATCCATTACTCTAAGACAGGTTATTATATTTAAAAGAAACTTATCTATGATGCAGTTTGGGCCCAACAAGACTGGCATTTCCCCAAATACCAGTCTACTTTCCAACTCAATGACTGTTCTAGTCCCACACTTTTTATTAAGACAGTCCATTCCATTCTAGTAATGCAGTTTCAATTTTACAAACATACCATAATTCTCATACTATTATCCCCTTGGATGCTTTTCTCTCAATGACTTAAGAGGTTAACAATTACCTTGCAACACCTGTACGTGGTTTAGAAGGCATACCAATTTAAATCTCCAGCCAATATTAACTAACCTGGACACTTAAAAGAACCTACATGATAAAGCTGACTAGACAATCAAATGTTATTAAAACCTTTACCTTGACCAAATAGATTTAAGCTTATCATGCTTATTCCAGTGAAAGGGACCGATATGCATGTTGATAAAATTCCAGAGTGACTAATAATTTTCTAAAACGTTGTTTACATATAAACGATGGCTCTATTTAAGGACATTCTTTACATGGAAATAATAGGCTCTAGTCCAGAAATGGTTTGTGTTTCATACATATACAGTAACATAGCTTAGTGCTTTACCAAACTGACTGAAATCATGACACACATGATAGGACATTACCAATAAATAGAAGAGACTATGAAGCAAAAATTTAGGCGACTAAACTGAATAAGCACCATAGAGAAAAGAAGCCAAATCAAAACTACAGTAAAAGGAAGACTGTGAAAAGGATCAGTAATAGCAATAAAAAGTTTTCTTGTGTTGTGAAAATCTTGTACAGTATATATCCACACCGTCATTATCATTCATATTTTGTTGATCCACTTACTTTGTTGTTACAGGTACTCGTACCCGCCTGCCAAAGAAAAAAAATTGTGTAACCAACAGTAAATCCCTATTTTAATCTCACTACAGCAACACCTTGCAAATCTGGAATTTTATTCCATATGTCAGCAGAGTATGCCACAAAATTTAATAGCATATACTTTGGAAAGGATTACTATTTGAAAATGTAAGATTCAATAACCTGATACATAGAGCACAGTATTAATTAAATAATTTAAGACATTAAAATTTTTAAAAAACTGAATACTCTTAGCACAGTTCAACCTACTTTTATCCCTTATGTTTCTGCATTACCCCAATTCCACCTATTGTGAACAATACTAATCTTAATGTGGCTGTTTTACAGTACAGTAGCCTACATGGAATAGGTGAATTCCTGGAGTAATCTGTCAATCACAGTTATTGTATGTATGGTACTTGCACCCATGTTGTTGAGTGTTTCCCACTAATAGGCCCCAATAGCATAAGCATCACGCTTCTCTATTAAGAAAAGCCATAGATGTTAAAGAAACCCATCCTCCAGTGTTGCTAGGTGAAGACTATGGAGTTGAAAGGCAAACTATCTTTTATCTAAAATCTATCTATAATCATTTACTTGTTAATGTTTGATGTGCAGCATGTTTCAGTGTAATGGAAAATTTTAAAAAAGACGGAATGAAATTGATACACTATGACTACACCTTTACAGCATTTAAACCTTTGGCCCCAGCCTTAAAAGCCTTGGCTAATCCTGCAATACAGCTAAACATTAAGGGTTTTCCCCATATATCCTGTGTTACCAAGGTGTTACTGTATTGAAAATAAAGCAATTATACTGTTATTTTACTTAAATCAATATAAATACAGCAAAAAGTTAAGGCATCAACTTAAACAGTTCTATTACTGGCTTAATTAGCAAAACAAAATTAATACTTATTAGTACAGCATACTACTGTATACATGACCCTCTGCAACATGCAGCAATGCATCCAAATATACAGGTAATCTATTTAAACATCTTTTATCAAGTGAAATTAAACATCAGCAAGGCAACAAGCTCAGACTTCTCAGTATGCAAAATTCTTTAAATAAGGCAATTTCAAAACTGCTATTAGAAATGAAAGTTTTTAAAATTAGTCACATGCAGAATATTCTAGATGCACTCTAATAACTCATCATTCTTAATAAATTTCAATCACAAATTTTCTTCAGCACAATCAACTGTTCCACTGATTAGTATGACATTCAAAGTGAAACTCATACACATCACCTGCTTTTGATTAAAAGACTGTTGTTCATGATTTATCCAAAATAAGACCACTGATGTTCACGGTCTATCAAGAAAACTCGCATCAATGATAAAAAATTCCTTTGATAGGCATGCCAAGCACTTACCCCTACATCACTGCTTGCATTCGCCTCAAAGCATAAATACCACAATGAATTGCAACTCTGTTCAAGTTTGATACGAATGTTAACTACTCAGCACTACAAAATTCCCTTAACCCATCACCAACTATCTATGATAGTTAAGTCGTCCGCTTTAATCTAATACTTACTGACACAATGTATACTTGTCATTAATGTAATCTATATTATTAACTCACGTCATTTGCCACGCACAATAAACCTACCAACACTTCATGAATCAAAACATCTAATCAGCATACAATACCGCACCGTACCAAGAGTATCTGTGCTGTAGTAAAGGGACAATATTACAGCGATCTGTACGGTAATAAGTGTAGTACAGTATATAGTGAAACAGCACTTATGACAATCAGATATGTACTAGGTTCATTAAAAACTGTAGTACTGTAATGGAATAGCATAATGCAGTGAAGAACTATAGTGTAAAAATCTCACCACTAACAAACAGAACAAAATTGTCAAATGCCATGTTTATTATAAAATGGCACTGCAGAGACTAACCAAATATTAAAAAATATGACAACTTTTAAGTTATAGATTGCAACAACTGTACACAGTGTTAATATACATTTTCACATGCTAAATACAGTAACCTGCTTGAAAAGAATCTCATGTACGCTCACCAATTCATAAGTACGTAAAGGGCTGTCGAAACTGTTTTGTATGTCTGCTTAGTTTGGAAATTTTGTTAATTACAAGAATAATTATGATTCAAGGGTAGGTAAAGGAAGATTTTACTTGCTGAGCAAGATTTCTCAGACAAAAATGTCCATCTACTAGTAATTATGAAAAGATCCCTTAATACTGAAAGTAACATCATCTCTTAAACTGGAGAGCAACAATGTTCAAAGTACAGCAAAGACGTCTGCTAGAAAGTTATCCAAGGAATTCAAAACCTCAAATGCTGGCCAGTGTGACTCAACATATTATGACACCTGACTCTACCATGCAAATGCAGTACCTTTCACTAGGTCTACTGGCACACACACACACACACTAGAAACTAACCAGTTTCTTCTTGCAACAAAACTTGTGGAAAGTGGCAAAGCAAGATACTTTCTGGGCAAGACTTAAAACTCAACTATCACTGTTAAGAAAATGGAAACCATTTAAGCAGGGGATGTTTCAGACATAAAGACATAACATCCTATAAAATTCAGCAATTTCTGCTGGCGTAAACACTCTACTACCATCAATAAGAAGATATAGGGAGCTTTACAAACAAAATCAAACTTTCTGATAACACCTGCAATGCTTGTTGAGCACTCCAATATCTTTTACAATACTGCAAATAAGCAAAGAATTACATTTAAACAGTGTAGTGTGCATTAAGCACACACTGGTATCACAAACCTAATGGTCTTCAGAACTAGTCTATGAACCTATCATGAAGGGCAGAAGTGAACACCATAATGTTATAAGGCAAGTTTCTGCCTTAACATAGGCTATAAACTATTCACTGGCAGAATAATGTACCTAAATAATGCAACCCATGCAGTATAGTGATTATCATCTACAGAATTTTACTCATGAGCTTTCACCAAAAACATTGGTTTCCCGTACTGTATGTAGAAGGTAAACAGCTTTACCTTGAATATCCTTAAACAAACTGTCCAGTAAAAATACTTCCTTAATGACCACCCCATGTATCCCTTCATTAATTCCCCTGTATTGGTAATCAAATGCTAGGACTTTGTTGGAGTTGACTAAAGATTGCATTGACAGCAATATTCAAATTTCAACTAGATATGAAACTTGTCTACTAACAGATGTTTTCTAATTTTGGATACCCAATTTCCATCCAGTCTCTTTCATATGAGCTATAACTGACAATACTATTAAACTATAAATCCAACAAACTACAGTATTGTAACATCATAAAGTCAGACAAATCAAATTATTAAAGAGAATACAAAAAAAAACTGGAAAACAATACTGTACAAGAAATGACAAATTTTAAATCAATTCGTATTCTTCATAATTGAACAACCATCTGATCCTGATTTCAACTGACAGCCTTATCCTTAAAATGCAAATAATGTAAACTTGTTTCGAAATCATATAAAGGGCAAACGATACTTTTTTTTACTAAATCCAAGAACACCTGTTCAACATGCTAAGACTGTCTAATGCCCTCTTTAGAAGCTGGTAATAAATGATATAAGCATGGAAATAAATCAATCATTGTGAGCTGAATTCTATTTGCATACATCTAAGTCAACTTGTTATGCAATACAGCGTCATCATGGTATATATGTATTCAAAATCTATGAATATCCAATGTAAAGCATAAGAAACCACTAAAGATATAATACGGTATGAATTCTGAAATAAACAATTAACATTATTAAAACATCTGAAAGTTCTGCCACCATAAAGAATAAAATCAGGAAAGAAATTGAAGTGAAATAAAAAACTGAAAACCAGACAAAAAGATAATGAATAATCCAGTATACAAAATGACCAAGATAAAGAGATGATGGTACCACACTGCAATTAACAGCAGATCAAAACTCAATAAGAAAGCATAAAAGTATGCTTAAAATGAGCAAATTTAGATTTGCAGTTGTTATTAAAAAATTTGGAACAGGCAATGCCATAACTACGACGACGCACCAAACTGAAAAAATACAGTACCAGTACACAACAAAGTGGCACTGGAGCACTCAAGTAAGCATTAACCCGGGCAGTACCCATTGTAATTAATTTATAAATTTCCTTCCCACACAATACCTTATATTAACAGGCATGAATATTTTAGCACTGTTACAAATAAATTTATAATTTATCTATATAAATATCTGCAAGACAACTAACTTCCACCCTAACATTATAGGTCAGTAATGTAAAACATGTTTATGATACATGTCAGCAAGATTGCTACCTTCTACCCTAACATTATAGACCTATGTAAAATATGGTTATGTTCTACCCAACATTACAGGTCTGTCATACAATATATAGGTATGATATCATGTACAGGCAGTGCAGTTTATACTATAGTATTTCTTTATGTACACAATGTGTACATTCATCTGTAACAAGCAAATATACCCATCCACTTGTTGAGCAAACTTCCCCAAATACCCATACTATTCATTTGTGAAAAGAGTAAAAATTCAGTAGTAAATTAGATACCGTCTACAAAACAAATAAAAAAATGGGAATAAACAGCACTGGAGGCACAACAAAATAACTGTCGGAATAAACTGCATTGGAGGAATAAATTTAAAAAACACTGTGGGAATAAACAGCAGTGAAGGAATGCCAGGAAAATTAATGTTGAGGAACATGTCAATTAAATGTATATTGAATGTATAATAAATCTTGCCTTCACGAACTTATCAGAGTTTTACTAAGCTTAAATTAAATAAGCAGAATCTAGCCTGAAGTCTTTGATAGAAATCTTGAACAGAGTCAAAAGAACAAGGGGTGATAAAGGCAAAAAAGGAACTCATATCAAGTGTACTGAGTAATGACACTTAATTCATCTGGAAGCTATCAAATCCCACCTATAATGTACATGAAATGAAATGGTTCACAATGTGGAGACTTTCAATAACAGGAATTAAATCTTTAAGGCTGAAGGTAATCCTAATATTTGTCCAGTCTTTACTAGAACAACCATCAACTTGAGAAAACAGCTTACTTGCCAATAAAATGTGTGGGGTATAAAATCACGTGTATGCATTTACATCTGCTACATGAAAAATCATAACGAATTTGCCAGCAAGGAAATACAAGTTGCAAATGAGTGTTTTCCTTTCAAATGATACTTAGGCTTAACCTTGACAAGAAAAATAGGCAATTTGTCCACAAAAAAATATGCAATTTATATAAATGAAATTGTAGCATATATATATATATATTTAACACACTAAATACACTCAGAGAGAAAATTCTACGCTACTAGTAAATCGGTATGAGAAATGCACCAGCCAAGATAGACAATGAGTAATCACTTATTTATATATATATATATATATATATATATATATATATATATATATATATATATATATATATATATATATATATATATATATATAAATATATATATATAATATATATATATATATATATATATATATATATATATATATATATATATATATATATATATTTACATATATGTATATATTACATATTTATAATTATATATGTGCGTGTTACCTCGACAACCCTTTCTTTAAAATGATCGACTCAAACATGAAACTGAATTTTAACTATATCAAAGTTCCCTCTGCCTTTTCCTACATTTACTTTAATTAGCCTGTATATTTCCAGTATCCTACAGAAGCAAAACGAGATGGAAGAGTCAATCCCAAAGTATCCAAACCATTGGCTAAGTTTCAGGATACGTCAGTGAAATACCAAGAAACGTTGGAATGCCAAGGAAGTCGTCGTGCCTTGCTGCCCAATAATGTCTCCTGTCGGCATTCAACTTCCTAGGGAGGTTGGTTAACAAAGTGCCCCGAAGGATTCGATGGGTATTCACGCATTCTGTACACATTTCTACCTCAAATCTTTAGGAAGCATTCCATATACAGCAGGGCTAAGCATGATGGTGATGTTCGTGTAAGTCCGCTACTTATGGTATGCGGGTACCCCACGCTATGACAGCAACCTGACTCTTCACTAAACCACTTCCCCACCAACCACTCGCTCTCGCTCTCTCTCGCTCTACCACTACCACAACAACGCCCTTTGTGCGAACACACGGCCCTTTCTCAAATCACATTTATATAAGTTTTGGCTGGCACGGAAGGCACTGCACTAATTTAAACACGTTTAACGAATCACAAGGAATTTTCTTAGCCTTACCAGCGGCTCATCTTGGCTACAGTAATTCAAGTTTAGGATATCCAATGTAGGAACAGCAACCGTACGGCCGTACTGGTTGAGATCCTCACGCACTTTGATGAGCGAGTCTCGAGTTTGTAGTTGGATTGGTTACCACCAGTGGATTTATCCCACTTTTTAGTCGATTTTCTTGTTGCTTCTTCAAGCACTTTCTTATGCTTAGTGAGAGATTATTATTAAAATACAGATCTTTGCTTTGAAAGTCAGCACACATTCAATTACCATGGCAGTATCCAGTATTACGGAGTAAATTACCAGCTGGAAGTCCATGGCAGTCTTACAATGTTGTTCTGCCACTGAGAATACTACTTAATATAAATGGCCATACCCAAAAAGAAACAATGAAGTTTTACTTGAACGGAAAACAAAAAGCTGAACATTAAAAGATATACAATATTCTGGAAAGGGATTGGGTGCAATCTGATGAAATAATATGAAAGTAAAGCAGCAATGTGGAAACAGCATCTGTTTGGGGCAACGAACAGGGCTTTGCGCACTCCAGTCCGACGCACCGCTAACTCTACGTAATTTTCTCCAGCGAACGACACTCGTTGAAATCACTTAGGTTTAATGGCATTTAAATTTCTTCGTTGTAATTCGTTTCGCTGTTCATCGCATTTAAGAAAAAAATGTCTTGATGTTTATTAAGTTAGTTACTGCTACTTTTTGTTGCCGTAAAAGCTTAAAATATTACATTGAGGAGCGCAGAAACATTTGATTTACAATAAGAGGTAGCAGTAAAGGTGGCATATGATTTTTCGGTACCAGCCTTCCAGTGATACCCCAACGTTTTCAACATATACTGGAGAGTTGCTCAGGTTCCCATAACTAACTGCGTCTTCGTGCAGCGCAGTTTGGAACGTCATTTTCGCCAAAAATCGATATTTCCCGGTTTATTTTCCCAATCGATACTCTGAGCTTTTCGACCAGTCTCGAGACTGCTATAACCGATACTTTATAAGAACCGCGTTCTAAAAAGCTTCTCAATGTAAAGAGTCGTTGCAAGCAAGAAAATTATTTAATACGCGTTGCGTATTTAGCTAATAGTTCTAATCATACACACTCAAATGCATTTTGTATGGCCAATAATTCTTGTCGGGACCTGAACGGAGATTAATGACTTGCTACATAATTATTCTCAGTAAACTCTGAAAAGTATGAAACTAGTCTAAAAAAGCGCATGCAGTCTTCAAGGGCATATTGATAATCACAAGAGCAAAAGTCACTGAAGTTTTTTTTTTTTAAATAGACTTCTTCTCGGTCTTAAGAACTGCATGCAGCTTTGAATTTTGCTAGTAAAGTAAGCGGTTTAATGTGTTCAATGCGTTTCTTACTCTAAATGCTGAATATTCATTATTTTTTCTTTGCACCTTAATGAATTGTTATTACGAAATATATAACTTATTGCGATAGGTTTTCGGTACATCAGTAATGTCAAGTGATAAATGACAAGGATTTTCTTTGCCAGTGCACAAACACACACACACACACACACACACACACACACACACACACACACATATATATATATATATATATATATATATATATATATATATATATATATATATATATATATATATATATATATATATATATTATGTGTGTGTGTGCAATTTTATTACTTGCTGCTTCTTTTGTTCAGAGGAACGTAATGACTTCCATTAAGAATGAAAATCACAAGTTTCATATGAAATGAGATCATTTGGTTACGGAAAACAGGCGGCTTGAGAGAATTCCACGTACCTTGGTTGTTGTTAGTAATAATTAGTGAAAAGTAAATCATACTAATTACCAAATGCCAATCTGTATGGTAGGCTATTTAAAAACGGCTTGACTCAAGAAAAACAGATGTAACAAAATTCCAAAGTCTGATGGTGGACGAAGAACTGTTGGAAATGTTGACTTGAATAACGCAGATTATGATATGCGAGTTAAAGACTGAATAACGTCTCAATTTATTTTCTTGGACGCTCGAAGCAGTAGATTCCGCCAAGTCACGGCCAGAGAAAATTTCCCCAAATGGAAGGACGGTTGAGCTGTGTGCTTCGAATTGCGGATGGGAAATGAAAAGCTAGACTCATAAGCTCAGTCACTCTGCCATTGTTACTGATTCCCCCTTTATCTTTTCATTGTCTTATTTACATGAAATTTCACAGATTAAATTACGAGTCCATTTAGGAAGGTAGTAGTTTCTACAGGGAAAAAAAATAACCCTAACGGTTAAACGTAAAAAATATAAAAGTCCAAACTGACGAAGAAAAAGGTCTTTGCTTTTATAACTGTGCAACTGTGGCGACCAAGGACAGGTGTCATCTCTCTCTCTCTCTCTCTCTCTCTCTCTCTCTCTCTCTCTCTCTCTCTATATATATATATATATATATATATATATATATATATATATATATATATATACATATATAATATATATATATAAATATATAAATGATATTGCCTTGTAAAATGTATATCTTTCCATGATTTTGATATATTTACTCTTCTAGTTATCATGTGTTATGTGTAATAGCAATAATTGTTGAAACATCATATGTAGTGTAATGTCAGATCTCAAAAGAGTTAGCGATTTAGATAACTTAACAACGTAATTTATAATTAATAATATCTTTCTTGATAATAGTGTAGTAGCAGAAAAGAGAGATTCAAGTTGGACTGGATGTCGTGTTTTGGTTCAGTTGTTATCGCGAAAGATAAAAGTGTTGACAGCTCGGAATAGCAGTCGAGTCGTGTAAGATTTTGTCTCATACAAGAAAAATAATAATGATTTTGCAGTGTTTCAGGTACTGTTCTGAAAACCAACTTTGGTTCTTTGTCTTGTTCTAAAAACATGCCATTCATGATTAACCAGCTGCAGTCTGTTTTAATCGTGTTAAGATTTCGTTAAAAGCTTTGTCCCATACAATTTTCTGGTAAAGGTGTGTACCTTTTGAGAAATGTGAACAAGTGTTGCACTGAAGCACATGGCAATTGTGTCATGTTTAAGATTGCATTGCTCTGATCATGTTTTGTTCTAACACATTAGTTTTGGCCTCAAAACATTTTGCTCTGGAAGTGATGTCATCATCCTCTTCTAGAATTTTCTCTTATATCTAGCTTCCAAAAGGCCTTAATAATGACGTCATCTGATTGTTTCATTTCTAACTGAAATCCAAAAGTTTGCTCATTCTGATTTCAGAGACTGTTTGTGTGGTTCCTCTCTCTCTCTCTCTCTCTTTCTTCAAAAGAGAAAAATTATTAACATAAAATATTTGTGTGGTCACTGGTATTAATCTTAGCTTTTGAGATCTGAATTTAGGAAAAGTTTGTAATGGCACCTAACAAAGAAGTATATTTTGTGAATCTCAAGCAGCTGCATTTCAGGTGATTTTGCAAAAGTTTTCACAAGCTTGTGTAAGGTAAAGTGAATTTTACTTATTATTACCATGGTATAATAAGGTATATTAAGAAATTTTTGCCTTAGTGGAATTATTGTTAGTAAATATTTTGTGTGTTCTTGTGTTTGCAATCTCTTGATTTTTTACATTTTATATAGTGGTGATTTAACATTTATTTACTTAGCAATTTAAGTGCTTCTTAATAATTTAACATTGCATACTTGATCTAATTTTCATTTACTAAGATTTTCTTTTCAATTCTTGAGTAATTCTTGGTAGTTTAAATTTTGCTTGATTGATTTAATTTCTTGATAAATTAAAGTTTTCGTGATTCAATTTTGCTTAATAATTTACCTCAAGAATTAATTAAATTTTGTGTTGTTTTCAAGTAATAGTAAAAGGAATTAATTAAATCTTGTGTTGCTTTCAAGTAATAGTAAATTTTTCCAGATTGTATTTGTATTTAAAAATTTTAAAAACAGTGTTTCATTTATTGACCACCAGTGAATAGGATTAAGTGTGTGCATAAAGTAAAGTGATAAACATGTTTTGTTCCTTTAGTTTGGCTGAAGTGAATTAAGACCAGGTTAAGTATACCTTAGTTTACCCAGACCACTGAGCTAATTAACAACTCTCCTAGGACTGGCCTGAAGGATTAGACTTATTTTACATGGCTAAGAACCAATTCATTACCTAGCAACGGGACCTACAGCTTATTGTGGAATCCAAACCACATTATACCAAGAAATTAATTTCTATCACCAGAAATAAATTCCTCTAATTCTTCATTGGCCGGCTGGAGAATCGAGTGCAGGCCCAGCAAAGTGCTAGCCAAGAATGATGTCGACCCGTCCAATGAGGAACTTAATTAAGATTAGGGAAACAGTTAAGTTGTTTGATGAAGTGATGCCCTTTTGCTCTAGTATATTTCTTGTTTAATTGTTGATGCCTCACACTTGTTTTGATAAACTTAGTTTGATTATTCACATGATTAATAAGCTATTTAAGGTATCACTGTTACCTTTAGAGTACTCAGGTATCTGGCTGAAGTGAGTTAAACTTTTGAATTCTATGATTAGTTGTGTAATAGCCAGGTACCTGGTACACCTCATGAAAATATATATATACAGTATATATATGTGTGTGTACATATAAATATATAAAATATGGATGTTTATATATATATATATATATATATATATATATATATATATATATATATATATATACACTCTCTATCAAAACTGTATATACATAAATAATTCTCTCTCTCGTTTTCCAGTAATGACAACCCACATCACTCATTTTTTTTTTGTCAGAGTTTCTCAACTTCTGTCTTTTAATGTTTTTGCTGTTCAGTTATTTCCTGTTTTAACTTATTCACTGGAAGCTCGTGAAGAAAGTTCATAGTCTTTTTGTTTGTTTCATAATAATAATAATAGTCATAATTCAGTTCAGATCTTCATATTCAGCCAATGTGGATTGTATGAAGCCTTACATTCCTATCCAGAGGTTGGTTTATATTAAGCTGGCTGTATGCCAGCACGGGAACCCGCCCAAAGAGGGGTAAGGTAATAAAAAGGAAAAAGAGGCTGGTGTGGACGTCCTGACTCGGCTTAGCCTACAAAGTCGATTCATGCTTAGAATGCTCATAAATTATATATTGTAAGTCCTATGAAAAAGTATATCTTAGTTTAACCAGACCACTGAGCTGATTAACAGCTCTCCTAGGGCTGACCCGAAGGATTAGACTTATTTTACGTTGCTAAGAACCAACTGGTTACCTAGCAACGGGACCTACAGCTTATTGTGGAATCCGAACCACATTATGACGAGAAATTAATTTCCGTCACCAGAAATAAATTCCTCTAATTCTTCATTGGCCAGCCGGAGACAAACGCTGGGCCAACAGCGTGCTAGCCGAGAGCTCTGCCACTCCTCCAATGAAGAACTGTGTAAGTCCCATGAACATGAATGCTTGAACATGTAATGCAAATGTCCACTTATTATTATTGTCGTAAGGGCTGCGGATATCTCTTTATTATTATCATTGATGTATGGGCTGCGAATATTTTTTGACTATTCAAACGCACGTAGCTCATCCGACTATAAAGTCCCCAAAAATGACACTCGGCCTTTATTGTGTAGCTCTTTTTCTTCTTCTTTCTTTCTTTGCCAAGTAAGAATAAAGACAAATGTGTCTTTGATGAGAGAAAGCATTGCAAGTGATGTTGAGCAATAGCCTACTTACTTCCCTTATGCAATGAGCTTGTTGAAGACTGTCATATTTGGAAAAATAAAAGTATTCTTGTACTTCTTTGCTTATCGTTTTAAACAAGCTTACATACACACAAACGTAAATACCGGTATACTTATTCTCCAGTAGGCCGATTTCTTGACATGGGTTGTGTCCAAAGAGGGACGTATCACAACTAGTACCATTTTATTTTTGAATTACAAATCAACTAAGTCACGCTTGAAACCCTTGCGCTTTCATATATATATATATATATATATATATATATATATATATATATATATATATAAATATATATATATATATATATATATATATATATATATATATATATATATATATATATATATATATATATATATAATGGAAAACAAACAAATATATGTTTTGTTACCCGGAATAAATACCAGTTTTGACACTTCTTTGGTTGCTATTACCTCTTCCCCATTTGGTAGATTATTATTATTATTATTATTATTATTATTATTATTATTATTATTATATTATTATTATTATTATTATTATTATTATTTTCTCTTGTTTGAAATTCTTCTCTTCTTTGTCACCTACTTTTTTGTTTCAGTAATCCATAATTCTTCTGCATTTTTGAAGCAGTTAAACGGACCACAAACGCTGTGACCAGAGAGAGAGAGAGAGAGAGAGAGAGAGAGAGAGAGAGAGAGAGAGAGAGAGAGAGAGAGAGAGAGAGAAAGAGAGAGGCCTGACATATGAGAAACCGCAAGGTAACGGATGTCTTCAATGAGAGCCGACCTATGGCTATTCCATATAATATATTATTGAGGAAAATGACGGGAGAACCATAAAAGATATCACACAATGACACTTCAGCAAAAAGAACATAGAGATATAATCTATGTATGTATATATGTATAATGTATGTACGTATACGTATATATATAATGTGTATCCGCATGTGAGATTTTGCAGAATATCTTCTTTTCAGCACACACACCATCCAATACGAGTGGTCAGTATATTAAATTTTATCATTTTTTTCCCACGGGTTCCAATTTCGGCAGAGCGTCTGGCATCTTGATGAGCAATCATCGTAATTCGTTTCTGGTTGAAAAATAAAATCATTGCTTAGTTCTGGAGCTTATTCGTAAGCTAGTTACCATTCTACTCCCGGATCATCATCAGTACCTTACTAAACTCCTCGGGAGAGAGGATAGTTTAAAAATATTGATGAATTAATTGTGTGCAATGTTTAAAGCGAATCACTCTTTGCAGTGAACATCGAGGAACATTGGTCTTCCATGTACTTGTGCTCATCATTGCTTTTGATAAAGGGACCTTGCAGACGTTTGTGAGTTCAAAGAGGAGGTGAGTTTTGTGTGTGGAAATCCATCCTTGCCGAGCGAAGAAAACGCATAAATCATCAATCACAGAATGACTCTCAACATTGGACTTTATCGTTTGTTATAGACGTGTGAATCTGTCTACGCGCATGATATGAAAGACAGTGTGTATCTACAAAAACGTGTACATGAACAAGATAAATATGTCAGAAATCAATTTGAACTTTCAAAATAAGAGAAAATGTAAAAAAAAATAGACTATTAATTTTGAACAATTCCCAGTGCATCAAATAAGCTTGATTAAACATAAAAGAAACGTATATTGAATATACAAATGAATTACTACTTGTATACTCAACATGAAAACACAGAACAGAACTGGTAGTGTTAAGAGAACATATAAAACTGTATAAAATTTAAGTCTTTTTTGAACAACGTTCCAGAAATTTTTTTTTTTTTTTCATTTCAATATTATAGAGAGAGAGAGGAGAGAGAGAGAGAGAGAGAGAGAGAGAGAGAGAGAGAGAGAGAGAGAGAGAGAGAATGGACATCAGTAAAAAGAAAAACATGTATTACTTATGCGTTACGTGAACTTTGATTCAAGCAACTGTGAAGTAAGATTGGGATAGTTACGCTACGCTGGGTCCTTCCAGTAACGAATAACACCTCTTGGTCTTTCGATCTACGAAGTTACGCTACACTGCTTTTGGCTCGCACTTGGGTGGGTGACCGCAATACTATAACTCTGGCATGCACCATCAAGTAACAGTACAGAAACTTGTGCCAAACCACTGGAGTCTGGCGGGTGCGATAATGGGTCACAATGGCACCAGAAAAATCGATTGAATAAAAGTGAAATGTCCCAAGAGAACTTACTGTCCATAATAATTTCGGTCCTGAAAAAAAACCGGTTAATGAAATTTTCGAATGATAATAACTCGCCTTTTACATCACGTAGGGACTTCGGAGGAAGGAAGGGAATTCCAAAATCTGAATGGAAACTGTGTGGAAATGCGGTCAAATTTTAAAGACAAAAACCCAAAGAATTTATTTTGTTAGTTTATTTTTTTTTATAAGTGATCTCTTCTTACTGTATTTCCCATTACCTTCTGTTGCTTCTTTCTAATGAACACCATATTCTTTGGAGGCTTGAATTTCAAGTGAATGGCCCCTATGGGCTTGCTCCGTATGAACAGGGTTCATCTTCTGAATAATAATAATAATAATAATAATAATAATAATAATAATAATAATAATAATAATAATAATAAGAAGAAGAAGAAGAAGAAGAAGAAGAAGAAGACGAAGAAGAAGAAGTAGTAGTAGAAGAAGAAGAAGAAGAAGAAGAAGACGAAGAAGAAGAAGAAGAAGAAAATTAGTGTTATAAATCAAACAATCCACATAAGTTTTTTCTAAAGGTATCAGAAAAAGTCCCTCCCATTCTCTAAGAAAAATTAAATAATAAAAAAATAATTTCAAAATAAAACCACCCACAAGGAACTGATATCCACACTAAGAAGACAGAACTTGTCAAAATATGAAGTTATATCCAAGCGTGAAGGAAGCATGAATCTCAAAATACATGGCATTATACCTCCTGGACAACACACTCACTACCGGGAAGCAAATCATTTGCGGAGTTATCAACTTCTGATTCAAGCTCCGATTTCCGATGACGCTGCTGCTGCTGTTGTTGCCAGCGAGGTCTGTTTAACGTTGGTCTTCTCTTTCTTAAGGAGCGTAGTCTGCCTCCAGTTCCCTCGTTCTGTGTTGTCCTCCTCGACTCGTGTGAACAAATCACTGTTATTGACAAGCGAGTGGGAAAGTCTGACCCACGGTCTTTTAGAAAGTCTGACCTATAAAGGTCAGATTATAAAAGTTCGCCTTCCTCTGATCTCCCGATTTCTTTTCTTTTCCTCCCCTCTTCTATCTGGTAAGGACCAGATATGGGCATTAGGTTGCTTTCCACTGGCCTTTGCATCAAAAGCAAAGATAAATAAAATTACTGGCAATAATAATCAAGTAAAACTAGATTAATAAATATAACTCCTAGGGGTGTTAAGGAGACTGTTGATCTACGAAGAATGTCCTGATTTACTACATAAAAGTTAATTGATTTCAACATATCTACAAAGCAAATGTCTTCAGTATATTTGGAGAGAATTGTTCTCTTTGTTTCAAGTTACTAAATTTGCAGGAAAGATGTATTATTGTTATCATTAAGATCTAAAATGTCCACACATCGTTATGGACTGACCCTCAGGACATTAAATTACTAGGCAAGCTTTCGAACAATAGAATACACACAGATAATTCAAAGGAAAAGTAGAGGAAATTGAAGTAGGGTCGAATAAAGATGAAAATAAAGAAAGGAGGTATTTTTCCCGTCGACTATTCCCAACAAATTGACTGGGAATTTTCCCTACTACAGCTCTTGAGCTTTAACGACTGAAGAATCATTCCACAGGAGGACTTTTATTATTGGCAAGGGTAATTGGAGAAAGTTTTCCCGTAAACCCTGTCAGTGACTGGGGAACATGATACGCCATGACCACGTTGAATATGAGCAAATTACGTTCAGCATAACGTCATGGAAAGTTCGTTTTGTTGCTGCAGAAGTTATACAGTGTAGAATCTTCATCAAGCCCAGGCTTGGTGCTCAGTCGCTGCTATGGGAATGGTGTGCATCAGTGGACTTCTCTTCTCAGGTGGTGATGAATCTGTATTTAAAACAAAAAAAAAAAAAGGTTGAATGATTCTGGAAATAAATAGAAAGAAAAACATTATACATCCTGTAACTTAAGGGTTTGATCAAGCCCACTTAGCGTCACAATTAGTTTACTGATTGATGCTGTTTTTACAGATACCCGATTATAAGGGCATTTAGGAACCTGCTTTTAGATAAGAAACCGATGCCTGTTAAAATGACAAGCAGATGTTTCTTTTGCACGCATGGGCGATGAATCAAACCCTCTTTTATATTTAGAGCGTGTTGTCTGAATGACGGGGAAGGAATCGCGTCTTTCATGAGTCGAGTATGGCTCGTTTTATTCGCAGTAGTCCGAAGACACCAATGTTTTTAAATTTAACTTTGTATAACAGAAGAACGCATTATACAGCACAGAGTCTTGTAACCTCATGAAGGATTCATAGCGCCATTTGCTTCTTCTTCTGCTGATCATAAGAAGGTCTCATAGCACCCTTTACCGCTTCAGAGACGGACGCTCATGTTCTGGTCCCTTGAATACGTGTGGGAATCAACCCCACACGAGATGGCACAGCTTCCTATCATTATCCTATTCGCGTTTCCACCAGAGGACTCATCCTTCCAAGATCCTTAAAGAGATCCTGCAGCATTTTTTTTTTTTTTTGTCTGCATTTTGTTGGCGCGGTTGCATTCTCACAGGCACCATCCGAGGGGAACTGGGAAACGTCTTCTCTTGATTATGCTAATTCTGGTTAGTATTCCTCTCTTGTCTGAAATTCCCTCCATTTATATATCGCACGTGTTGTGAGACGGGTTGTTCGTTCCCAAAACTGCATTTTCTTGAAATAACTGTTAATCCTTAATTATTTTATCCGATCGAGATCGTATCACTGATGACCTAATTTCTTTTTATATTTTATTTTTAAATCACTCCACTGTCACTTCCCAATATTTAATCATCCTAAGCATCTCTCTCTTTTATTAATGCCTAACTCCTCTAACTTAACTTTGTTTCAGCGCAAACTTTTGTTCATAAAGATAATTCGTTAAACTATCTTGTTAAACTATATCTCATCATATCTGTGTTAATTTTAGCGAGCTAATTTCAACCTCCGGTACAACGACCCATCAACATCCTTGCCAAAGGACTTTGCCTGTTGTAATTACCGGCGTAATTGCAACTCATCAACGCCGTAATGAAGTAATTAGTGGGTCAACGATACCGGGATTTCTGTTGACAAATTTAAGAGTGGATCTCTTGGCGGAAATAATGATTGTTGCCGTTATCGGTCTAGACTTAGGAGAAACGTTTAAGAACCTCGTTCACAGGCGTGTCTGGCAGGCGCTATTGTCTTACGGTATTGTTTTTATTGACATATTGCTGTTTATTGTTACTCATATCATCATCATCAGCATCATCACCAGTCAAGAAGAGCCTTTATCATTATTGGTTAAACTCAAAATACACCTTATATGTGTGTACGTTGATCCAAGTATAAACCGACAATTTCTAGTTCGAGTTGGACAAATGAACTCGCTGCAGTACCTAACGCAAAACCCACATCCCACCCAACCCTCCACCGCCCCATTCCATACACCCCCTCCTTTCATCGTCAAAGGGTAATGGGAAGTTGAAAGGAGGAGGGGGGGGGGTTTGAAGTTGGGGAAAACTCTCCGCTCATTATAATCGCCTCTGGGGGGGAGGGATGAAGGAGGCGGCAAATCGCCGAGGAAGTGACTTACACTGCCTTGCCGCATCCACTGCCGGAAACGGAACGCGGTTAATGGTAGAACAGCAATAAGAATGAGAGACGGGCAAAATACGGGGTGAGACTAATCGTAATAGTTGAGAGAGATACTGAATTGTGTTTAATCCTCGGCGAGAGAGAGAGAGAGAGAGAGAGAGAGAGAGAGAGAGAGAGAGAGAGAGAGAGAGAGAGAGGTCATAAATGGGTGGATGTAATCCGAATAACTGGTTATGTGTGTGTGTGTGTGAGAGAGAGAGAGAGAGAGAGAGAGAGAGAGAGAGAGAGAGAAAGAGAGGCTAATCTGCATGCTATCTTGTTAGGCAAGTTAGTTTGCATGTGCTTGCAAGTTATATGCTGATTTCCCATAGCTGGTATAAAGCTGACAAAGCCGCTTTCACATAACCATTTCAGCAACAGTATTGCGTTTAGCATTTAGGGAAGACAAATATGCAATTTGCAGGAAGACAGAAAATACGTATCAGAGGAAGGAAGCTCTATAGCTTAGGTCTATCACTTATGGCGTCAGAGTGATAATAATGACAGTAATTATTTAAATTATATTCAAAAGGTCTCGTATCGTTGCTTCACTACTATTAAATCAAGTGCATGCCGGTACTTGCTTATTTTCAGTTGTTTATCGTTGTTCACTTGTTTTGTGTCTCCGTTTTGTACATTTCTATTCCCATGGCTATGTGGACATTCTGTTCAGATGACGCTCGTCCAGTCAGTTAATGGCCATTTTGGCTTGTTCCATATGAATGAGTGCACAATGTTGAATAACAATAAGAGTAATAGAAGGGAGATAATGAATAGATAAGAGCAAGAAAAAGTATAGTAATGATTAAACAGGGAATCCGAAAAATTATTATTATTATTATTATTATTATTATTATTATTATTATTATTATTATTATTATTATTACCGCTGAAAAGCCTTTGAGATAATTTCACATTACGCCATTAATTAACTAAAATATTATTTATTTATTTATTTATTTATTTATTTATTTATTTATTTATTTATTTATTTATTTATTTCAATTTCATATTCCGTTTCCTAGGAATAACGGCAACATGTACATCCTGACATAAAGGACCATAATTTCTTTTTATATTTTACAACAATTTATAAATAATACAAGGAAATACTAGACAGCACTCAGAGAGTAAATTCTTCACCAGAAAAAAAAGCAAAACCCTGAATCAGTAGGCCTGTCTGAATGCGGATCCAAATGAAAATTAAGCCAGACCTCCCTCGATCCTTCGCCAGCCAATCGGAAAATTTCGTTTGCAATCCGTCGGTAATATTCCGAGATGTTTTTGTTAATAACTCTTTATTTATTTGTTTTGTATTTGCCATTCATTTCTCTGTTTTCCCTATTAGTACGTCCTGTCCTGTGAAAGTTTTATCAATACAACAATAGATAATAACGAAGACACGTACCCACGAACGGACACAAAACCTTTATCCGACTTCGATAGCGGGAGCTGGGGGGCGGGGGGCAATAAACAAACAAACAAAAAAAGACAAACAAACAAAAACAAAGATTCCCACAGATATCGTTAAGCGTTCCATTACGGAAACTACATGGACTAAAAATTCACGTCATTAACGATACCAACGTCCTCGTGCGTGAACCTCTATCTCATGCTTAGTAAAGCGAGACGGTATTACTCGTCCAGGAATATGGTAGTATTGACCCTACGTCTATACTTATCACAGTGTCGGCCTCCCTTTCTCTCTCTCTCTCATTCATATATATATATATATATATATATATATATATATATATATATATATATATATATATATATATATATATATATATAGAGAGACTTAAAACCTGAACCATAATATGCAACAGGAAGCCAATTCACTATCGAAAAGATCACTCACTAACGCTAAAAGGTCACTGCCGTTGTTCTCTTCCGCTGAGGAGAAAATTGATTTATTTACCAGTGGTAATGTAGACGCTGATAGAAAGGGTATTCTAGTGATATAGGAATGAAGTATAATCTAGAGATCCGCTTTTAAAAGGATGGAAGACAGAGACAGTAGAGGAATCTGGAAGAAGGATAAGACGATCAGGGCTTGATAGTGAAGGAACCACGAACCATTCTTCGATTTGTATAATCCGAGCAATAACGGTTTCCTTTAAAGGGAATGTGAGAAGAGGTAGCTTTTTGTGATGTCGCAGTTTTTATTCATATTCATTTACTTGTTCCAGCTGAGAAAATTAACATCACCTGGACTTTTTTCTCCTGAAAGTATAAGTTTTAAACTATCGTAATGAACAGCGTCAAATACAAATATGACTTTCTCTTTTTCCCGGATATATTCGTTGTGCTTTGATACTTTTATCATAATTAATGATGTTAAAACTGCCATTACTATAAAAAAAAAAAGTGGGTCGTCAAGGGGGTACTTGTGACTGTTTTGATGTCTCCTTTGTCTTTGCGTGCTGTGCTTTTATACATCCAACTGCAGAGGCACGAAAGGTCTCGACTATAACCCCCTCTATGCATTGCTATTTGCCTTTTACTTTTTATATGTTCCCTTCTTTCTTTTCCCCATCCGTCAAACTTTACACTGACCTACTGTTACCTCTCATGAACACATCCCTCGAGCGAAGCCTATGGGTCTAAAACTGTGACTCTATGGTCTCGTTAAACTAATCAATAATAATAAGAAGAAGAAGAAGAAGAAGAAGAAGAAGAAGAAGAAGAAGAAGAAGAAGAAGAAGAAGAAGAAGAAGGATGTACTCTTTGGCTGATCTGAAGAGATCAAATGTTTATTCTTTATTCATTTCACTGATAATAGCTAAAATAATAAAGAAGCATTTACTCATTGTTTTTTCAATAAACATATATCATATCTACGTAACATGTTTAAAATATGGCATTTACATATGGGTACAGTTTTTTAGCTACGCTTCTTTATTCTTTCTGTTATTGTTGGCGTGTACACATTCATAGGGGGCAAGAAAGCCATTCACTTACTTCGCTAGTCTCCACTAAAAAAAAAAAAAATGCCAGCGTGAGATCACGGAAAAATCAAAAGTTCAAAATAAGTTATTTGATTAAAGTTTTAATGAAAGGACAGACAGGCAAAGAGACAGACAGGGACAGGGTACAAGGAACCCAATACAACCCGGTTTTCTGATGTGGTACTAAAACGAAAGTCTCGGGAGAGACTGAGATTATGTGAGAGCGCTCCCAGTCCGAGAAAAAGACCGTTAGAACGAGTGGTTTTTCTCATCAAGACGTGTTGTAGCCACGCGTCTCTCCACTGGACGATAATGTAAACACACAGACCGCTTGTGAAGTCCACTGTTATTAATTAAGCCACATATGAAAGTCTTTCTCCCACCACCTACCCACCCCCGCCCCCATCCCCGCTTCTCTCTCTCTCTCTCTCTCTCTCTCTCTCTCTCTCTCTCTCTCTCTCTCTCTCTCTCTCTCTCACACACAATTATACACACGTTCGCGCACGTGCACAGACACACTCTTTCACGGGCATAATTAGACCAATAATACATTACCGGTACATGGGGAAAATTAATGCACTTGGATACAGATTATCTCTCTCTCTCTCTCTCTCTCTCTCTCTCTCTCTCTCTCTCTCTCTCTCTCTCTCTTACACGCACACACACAAATGCAAACACGCATGCGGCATGCCAGCATAATCGGGCCGTCACTTGCAAAGCAGCGCAGAATATCTCTCAAGCCATAGATGACCAAAGTGATTGCTACGCCGGTTTATGTAAATCAGTCAAACTGCTTTCTGTTAGTCTTGCAGTGCAAGATTCCGTATTCAGTTCTTCTGCACATGACGCCACTTGGTACCGTCTGCTCAGCTAGCAAACCCATATCTTCTTTAGTCTTGTAAGCAACAAATGCTCATGTTTGCAGGGTTCACTGCAAGACTGTAGGATATAAGCTATTCATGGTTGCTCTAACTCGCAAAATGCTAGTTATTATTTATTTATTTGTATATTCTATTATTATTATTATTATTATTTTCTATCACAGTCATCCTGGGTGGTTTTTATAGTGTGGGGTTCCGGGTTGCATCCTGCCTCCTTAAGAGTCCATCACTTTTCTCACTATGTGCGCTGTTTTTAGTTGCACACTTTTCTGCAGGAGTCCTGGAGCTACCTCGTCATCTAGCTTTTCCCGATTCCTTCTCAGGGATCTTGAGATAGTGCTTAGTGTTCCTGTGATGATGGGTACAATTTCCACTGGCATATTCCATATCCTTCTTATTTCGATTTTTAGGTCTTGATACTTATCAATTTTTTCTCTTTCTTGCTCATCTATTCTGGTGTCCCACGGTATTGCGACATCAATGAGTGATAATTTCTTCTTGGTTTTGTTAATTAACGTCACGTCCGGTCTATTGGCACGTATCACCCTATCTGTTCTGATACCATAGTCCCAGAGGATCTTTGCCTGATTATTTTTTATCACTCCCTCAGGTTGGTGTTCGTACTTATTACTACATGCTATATATATATAAAAAAAAGCTGGTGTTTCTTGCACAGGCTCCAGTGGAGGGCTTTTGCTACTGAATCATGCCTCTTTTTGTACTGGTTCGTGTTATGCATAGTTTGTCTGAAAATGCTCTTGGGTGTAGTGTTTTGTGTACTGTCATGTGTTTTCTAGTTTTCTGGTCCATGCTGTGGAGTTCAGACTTCGTCCATTCCACTACTCCCGCGCTGTATCTGATTACTGGTACTGCCCATGTGTTTATGGCTTTCGTCATGTTTCCGACGTTGAGTTTTGACTTGAGTATTGCCTTAAGTCTCTGCATATATTCTTTCCAGATCGTGTCCTTCATCTCTTGGTGTTTTAAGTCCTCTCCTATTATTCCCAGGTATTTGTATCCTGTCTCACCTATGTGCTTGATGCTATTCCATGCCTGGTAGCTTTATCCCATCAGTCCTTGTTATTATGCCTTTTTGTATGTTGACCAAGGCACTTTTTCTATTCCAAACTCCGTCCTGATGTCCCCAGATACAATCCTTACAGTCTGGATTAGGGTATCTATTTCCTTGATGCTCTTACCATACAGCTTGATGTCGTCCATGAACATCAGATGGTTAATTCTGTTGCTTCCTTTCTTGAGTTGGTACCCAGCATCCAACTTCTGCAGTACTTTTGTCATGGGAATCATGGCTACTACGAAGAGTAGTGGGGACAGTGAGTCGCCTTGAAAGATCCCTCTCCTGATGTTAACCTCTTCTAGTCTTATCCCAGAGCTTTCAAGCACTGTATTCCAGTTGTGCATTGTATTTTTAAGGAAGCTGATGGTGTTTCCTCTGCCCCATATATTTTCAGGCATTCTATTAACAACGTGTGCGGTATCATGTCGAAGTCTTTCTTGTAGTCAATCCATGCCATGCTTAGGTTGGTTCTCCTTATCTTACTATTCTTCATTACCATTTTGTCTATTAGGAGCTGGTCTTCTGTGCCCTTACACTTCCTTCTACAACTTTTCTGTTGGTGGGGGATGGTGTTTGTATCCTCTACGTAGTTGTACAGCCTTTCACCGATGATGCTTGTCAGTAACTTCCACATTATTGGTAGGCAGATGATAGGCCTGTAGTTACTTGCGACTAAAGATGTTCTCCCTGTGGTCAACCATTTGGGCGCATGGTAATTTGTGATACAACGCTGGAGTTGTTCTGCTATTCGTAGGTGTAAGGGCCTTGAAGTTTTTGAGCCAGTACCCATGGACTTCATCGGGACCTGGGGCTTTACAGTTGGGCATTTTCTTTAGTTGGTGTCTGACTGTGTCTGTCGTGATCTCAGTGAATCTGTTTTATTCTCCCCATTTCATCTGCCTTGATTTCCTGGAGCCATGTTGCATGTTTGTTGTGTGATACCAGATTGCTCCATATGTTTTCCCAGAGTCTCTTAAGACTTGGTTCGGCTTCAGGAATTTCCTGGTGGTTGTCTTCCCCTCTTAGTTGGCTGTATAGTCTTTTCTGGTTGGTTGCGAAGAGTTTGTTCTGTTGGTATCCTTTATTCCTGTTCATGTACCGTTGGACCTTATGTGCTTGGCTTTCAGCCTCTGCAAGACTGCAGGATATAAACTATTCATGGTTGCTCTAATTATTATTATTATTATTATTATTATTATTATTATTATTATTATTATTATTATTATTATTATTATTAAGAAGATAAAGCCCTAATTATTCATATGGAACAAGCCTAAAGGGGACATTGACTTGAAATTCAAGTTCTGTCTCACAAAAGAATAATGCTGGTGGTGAAAAGATTAACTATTACTGTTTCCCTAAGGATCCTGAACTAAGGAAGTCGGTGAACATATACACAAGTGATTTCAACCTACAAAATGCAAGGATATGTTTGGTTTATTTTCGATCTAACGACTTTGCAAGAAACCACAGGCATGATTTATTTAACTACTGTCCTATAAATGCAAGGAAACTGAAAGACGCCATACCGAACCAGTATCTGTAACATTTTATCTCTAGTTTGATTTAGCTGTTAGATATAAAATTTTGAATAACTGAATTGACCATAGGCTTAATGGATACTTGTCTGTTAAAGTTAATGTTAAAATCCTCCTGGGCCTCTGTAGGCTCACAGGGCAGGCGCTGATCTCCTGTTCCTTAGGCCGACAGCCGGTGAGGGACAGGTCCCAATGCCTATGACATGCGGCCAGTGTGTCGCAAGGCCCACTGTTTAATAACTCCCCAGCCCGAGAGCTGGTACCTATTCGGACTGTTAGGTTGACGGACTGCCAGATTTTGGCAGTGGCGCAATCCGAGAAGAACATGAATAAAATGTAATTCATTCTATTCCTAAGGCAAGAAAACCATGTGCGACATGTTGAGGTTGATAGTCGGCCTACGTGTTAGTCAAGATTAACGACCCGGGGAAAAAAGTTAGAAAACTGTTTCTTGCGTATGTAATTGGCCTATTACTTTTGAGCAGTGACAATCAAGAAGGGGAAAATGATATTCAACCTTTATGAGAGAGAAAAAATTAATGAAATTATTTATGCATATATGAATACACCTACTGTTTTTTTAATCGTGTTGATTTGGAAAATGAGCTAACCCACACATCTATCTGTGATACTGTCAGTCTATTAACTTTTACTTAGAGTTGGAAATAACGAAATTGATAGAAAGTAAAATTCTAAATATTTAGAAGATTGAGCCCAAGGAATATAGGCTAGTTTACATAAATTTTGTGAACAAATCTTGATAAAACTGCATAGCAGCGCACGTGTTCTGGTATGTCCGATATCAAGGTGGGACTTCCGGGTTGGAAGGGGCGTAGCCTCCCCCAGCAGGCCGGGGCACGAAGCCCTAAGATAGGTTGGGCTAATGGAAGATAGGGTTAGGATGCGTCCCTGTGTAAATGTCTTTGATCTGCTTTCAAACAGGCTGTGAATTCGCGTTATCGGCCTAAAGCGCGCAACTCTACTGCACTGATGCTCGGAATATTCCATCTCGACTATGAAGACCCGATTTCGATCCCAGGATATGGAGTTAAAAACAAAAGCGAGCCTCCTTACAAACTAAGTGAATGTACACCGTGATATGGTTTAAAATGGGAGAGTCCCTACGAGGTAATGTCCCTCCACCGGGGATGTTATGCACCCGATTCTCTCCCCCTCTCGGACAAACAAGGAGGTTAGACAACCTCCTTCCCCCCACAACACACACGCACATAAGCATGCGCACACACGAGTACACAAAGCTCATGAGGGCTGCCCAAGAACATGAGGCCGTGCTGGAATATAGACAGTTTTATTTAGACTGTACACCCGCAAGAGCACCATACCCAAACTGCATCAGACTACTAACAAGAAGAAATTAAAGCACTTATTATTCAACTGAACATGTTACATCTCGTGTGGACTGATTTTACCAGAGGGAAAAGAGAACTGCACCTTAATACTTACAGAACTGACAAGTATTATTGCACACTGATAAATACATTTCCAGTTCCTATTCATCGATAATTAGTAGCATCCTGCTACCCGCCATCTTCCCCAGTGCAATCTCGCCACGGCTAAATGCATTTCTGCATTGCATGGCTGCCACTTCGGATTATTCATTCAGGCAAACTTCCTGTCTCCGATGCAATAACGCGAACGTAAGATATCTTTCGGTGAATAATCCACTTATGGCAGGAATCTTTCTACACACTGCAGCCAGGAATCTTTGTGCGAATAGATCATACTTGTGCAAATAATTCATTACTAACGGGAATCCTCGTGCTTATGTCTCACTCCTGGCAAATATCTTTGTGCAAATCCTTTCCTGACAGAAATCTTGGTGTAAATACCGCATCCACAAGAATCACAGTGACAGTTATACTTGCTGGGTCTGTTGTACTACTACCACTACTACTTATAAAAATACTCCACTATTGTTGGTAAGTAAGCCTGTTTGCACTGGTAAGCCTACGTTTTCACTGCATGCGGTGTACGTTACGTTCATCATCATTGGCTTATATCAACCTGCCGTATGTTTACGTATATATTCATTAATTTTTTTCTATACTTCTTTCAAAGGCTATACACATTACATCTATGGCCATTAAAGTCTTTCGTAACGACAATCGATCTAGAGTCCAGTAGTCCAAATTAGGCATATTGTTCCTTTTATCACCAAATCGCTCTTACGTGGTAATGTAAAAATAAAGCAATTTTGATTTAAGCCTCTTGCTTGCCGCTCCGTTCAATACAGTTTTTTTCAAACTAACATTTCTAAAGGCGAAGAAAATTTGGATCACTTAGCCTCAAGAGCTTCCGCTGCATTTCCGTTATGCTTCGGTTGTTTTTATGTTTTGCTCGTCTTTATTTATTTAGTTTTTTTTTTTCGCTGAGCTCTTTGTGGTTTCCCGAATGCTCTGAGGTTTACTATTTACCTGCATGTGTGTGTGTGTGTGTGTGTGTGTGTGTGTGTGTGTGTGTGTTTGTGTGAGAGAGGGAGAGAGAGATTCATCATCATAATAGGCTTTGTTTCTAGACGTCTTACAAGATTAAACCAAGCTACCATTACAGACAGACCTTTGGCAGACCTATAAATCTAACGAAATTATCATATTGACACTATAAATAAAGTATTTTGCTATGGAGCTAAGTGCACTAAATATAAAAACAAAATAATAAAAGTAACGCATGGAATATGCTGAAAGTGAAATTGGACTAAAAGATATTACACTAAATGCCTGAAGGTTTGAAACTGCCTGGGGCTGAGGTGGCCACTGGTTATAAAGTGCCGTCGACAAAAACACACCTGCTGAGCGGGAAAGTGAGACTCTCTCTCTCTCTCTCTCTCTCTCTCTTGCAAGGTTAGTGGCTGCTAGGTTCATTAAAGTTCGTTGTTGTTGCTAATGCTATAGTTCTACGTCTAATTTACCATCTGCCAGTACTTTTCCCGCCATCAAAGCCCTGCTTTTCGAAAAAATATTAGCTCAGTATTATTTGTTCTGAAGAGTTTATTGTGGTTGTTTTTACTACTAATATTCATTTTTATTTTACTAATAATAGACGCGTTCTTTTGATCAATTTCCCTTCTTTTCAAATTGCAGCTTCACGGAGTACCAGCCTTAATTTCTAGTACTAATAAAGTTAGCCGTCGCTGTTCATATTTTTCTAATGTAACCGATGATTTCTCGGAATGCAAGACAGCCTAGTGGCAGGCTAGTACCAGCTCCATTAAAGTTACCTCGTCTTCCTCAGCTATTACAGGCGTCCTGCGGGCAACTTCCATGCCCTCAAGGTATTGCCTCAATTAACGTTTTACGTTGAACCCGGCCAAGTGACTGGTACACTGCATGAAGGTTATATATAGGTCTCTGCCCGGTGGCTTATGTTAGAAACGGCGGCTGAAGCCCGCGTATATATTTTTTACATACTATTTTTCTTTTTGTTTTTATTTCGATATAAATAGCTAGCAGTCTCTCTCTCTCTCTCTCTCTCTCTCTCTCTCTCTCTCTCTCTCTCTCTCTCTCTCAGAACGTGACATTAAGAAATTGCGACATTCGTGCATTTGGCAATGTCTTCTGACCCTCCAGGTTCACTGCAAAACCATAGTAGTTCCACTGCTCCACGTTCTTATGATTTATAGGCCGCATACATTCAGAACCGAACAAGGTGAAAGTCCATGAACCTGCATAGCAAATTTCCACGGAATGGAACAGCGACTTGAGAGAAAAGGAAAAGACAAAAGATAAAAGTAACATATATAAATAAATTTATAAAGTAAATACACGTGCAGAGGAAAGGAAAGTGTGCGAACTCCCCAAGAAAGTCAAACTTAAGATTAGGGGTGGGGGGAAGGTCATGGTACCGAAAATCACTTGTATCAAAATAAACTTATAAATGGAGCCCTACCACTCTTATGGATAAAACAATTTCTGTCTGACAGAAATAAGAAATCACAACGGCAACGGTCATCGCTACGAAAATACGTAGCTTGGTAAAGTTTAATACTTGAAGAAAAATTACGCGTTTGGGAACACACATTGACGTTAATGCTCTGCGTACATCCCACTTAAACAACGCGCACATACATACACACACACACACACACACACACACACACACATATATATATATATATATATATATATATATATATATATATATATATATGTGTGTGTGTGTGTGTGTGTGTGTGTGTGTGTGTGTGTGTGTGTGTGTGTGTGTGTACTACTTTGCTGGTGCGAGGTTAGATCTGAGTGCAAGAAGTGTTCTTGACTCAAGGTCTTTTCTTGGAAACAATGAGGTCTGATTGTAGCTCTCGTAACATAGTAGTGATTTTATCACTTGTCATATTTTTTTCCTCTCTTTCTCTCTCTCTCATCCAACCTTTCCTTCCTGCTTTGAACATTTGCATAAATTGTTACTATTTAAACAGCAATTCTATTTCCAGTTTGTTGTTTTTCTTATGATGTGACAGTCTTGCCTACATTTCTACTTCTATCTCACAAAAGCATGTTGCTTGGAATATTTTGCTTTTGTTTTACATTTTCCTTACAAATTTGCCAGTGTTTTCCTTATATATATATATATATATATATATATATATATATATATATATATATATATATATACGAATATATATATATATATATATATATATATATATATATTGGTGACAAATTTTCTTGCTTGAGTGTTATCGTCTAGACAAACGTGATGATTTAGGTCTCACACAGGTATTCGAGATATATAATCTCTTACTCGAGAAATGTGTTATGCTTCGTCCAACGAGATTTAGGTTAGAATGGGAATCCCTTCTTCAAACATTTGAGCAAAGCGTGGCATAAAGTTTAATGCTATACTGTACATCGCCCCCATCATGGTCAAATATTGGTTTTAATACAAAGGCACATTATGGGGAGTTTCTGTCATCGAGGATAATGTTGAAAGATATGACCGAACCTGGCAATTATCAGATCATCGTTTCTGGAGCGCCGTTATAAGGGTTTCCATTATTGGGAAAGCATGTTATGTGGCGGGCTAGCCAGTCAGTGCTTTTGTTATTGTGGTGTGTGAATTAATCTGTGCTCTGAACGTTACGTAAATACACAACTGTTTAGCTATTATCGGCGGTATTACTAATTATCGAGCGATGATATTACCGCTATAATGAGTTTTGACAACGTAGATTCCGTGGAAGTGAGTGATGTGGCCGGGCTATTCCCAGATATTGAGGAAATTGAAAAAATCTGTTTCTCTACGGTAAAGCTGTTTTTTGATGTTTCGTGTTCATATAATGGTTACAATGATGGTCATAAGCCTTATCTGGCATAGATCTTGGTGATAGTGTTGTTACTTAGCAAGACTGTCATTATAGGTGAGGGTAAAGAGGGGAGTAGTGATATGTAAGGGAAAGAGGGGAAAAGGTCAAAGGAAGATTAGTAATATGAATAGAAAGAGGAAAAAACATCGGTTTATCATTACGATTAAAGTGACGTTGGTACCTCATTTGATGAGGGGGTGCATCTCCATAACTGATATTTACACAGAATGAGGTGGCCCAACCCCTTGTGCCATTAGCAGCCCCATATGTGTTGGGGATGCTAGTGGCAAAAGTACCAACCCCAACAATTTTTAAGCTAGTGCCAGTGCCACCGGCACCGCCAGCAGTGGGTCCCAACCTGTGGAACCTTCTACTGATTATGTAGAACATCCGGTATAGCAGGAAAAAGGAAGAATAATGGTAGTAGATCAGAAAGTGGCTGCTAATGCTGCTAAAAGGCAAAAAACCTTGATATGACCTACCAAAGCTTTGTTAAGAAGATTGGTACCAAGAAAATTGTTCCGCCTAGGAGGGTGGCCTCTTGCAATTGCAAGAACGAGCGTTTTTCCCAAACGGGGGCGATGAGGCAATTAGTGTGGTCATCAAGGCATACTGTCAATGGGGAACTACAATTTGCAGACAGCATACTTCCAAATAAATATGCTCAGGGAACTCATCGAGATCGAGGAAAGCTAGAAGTGGACATCAAGCCATTCTCTTACCTTCACGGGCAAGGAACAACAATCTGTAAGGCTGCCTTCCTTTCCATTCATGCAGTAACTGCTACGAGGATATAAGTTGCTATGGAAAAGTCTGAGGGAGGAGCAGCAATAAAGGACCTGTGGGGCACAAGCCCTAACGCCAGCAGAATAACAAGGGCTGTTGTAGAGTCCCTGAACATACAGCTTCTGCCACTTTGTTCCAGCAACTACATCCGTAAACACGCCCTGAACCAGCAGTATTTGGAGTCTCACCGTAACATCAGGGCATTGTACGAAAAACGCCTTAAATAGGTGAATGTCAGCCAGCTTTATGTCCCTGTAGTGAAATTACAATATTAAAACAATAGTTATAGTCGCCGTTATCGTATCGGTTTTCACCCGGTGAGGAAGGATGCCTGCAACACCTGTGAGCGGTTCACGAAAGCTCTTGTTGATGGGATGTGGGCTGGAACCATGAACAAGAACAAAAGGCACAGAGTGTAAAAATGTCTGTGGCTTACAATGTCATGTAAACTACCAAACTCTGTGACGAACATTGGATCTGCGTAGCCATGGACTTAGAGCAGACCATGCCATATCCTCGTCTTTCTTTTGTAAATGCAAACTGTGGCGTAATCTTTGCAACACTGCCGGCCTCCCCCACTCTTTGTTGATGACCCCTACCTGTATATGGATTAAGCAACTGACTTGCTCGAAGAAAATAATAAGCAAGACAAGAACTTCAGAACTTCTCAGATTTTGGTGAGTAAAACTTTTATTTGCCATTATTCATTTTTTCATTTATTTTTCAACCACTGATGATTACTTCTGTGCATTAATCTCCATTATCTTCGTCATTAATCATTATTCACAAGTTTTTGGGATTATTATGAGTACTCCATGTTTATTGATGTTTAGTAATTGTGTGTGAAAATATTAATTTTTTTGAGAAATTCTTGGATTTTATAAAATATTTTTTGCATTATTCATAATTACCTTCATCATTAATCATTATTCACTGCTTTATGAATAATGATTATTAATGTTTATTAATGTTACTACTGTTTATTAATAATGTGTAACAATATTATTTGGAAATAATTTTTCTTTTGCCAAAGACAAAACAAAAATTTGGGGGTTGGTGGGTATGCACTAGAGCGATTTTTTTTATTACTTTACAGCATTGTAATACAACATCGGGTAATGACACAAACAATGTCTTAGGGATTTTATACTATGAAAACATGACAAAACGCATTTTAGTGCGTAAATGGTGGAAATGGAACAAAAAGATAAAAGATACCAGCACGTTTTTGCAAATATCTCAGAAACTAACAAACTCTTCTGAAAAGTTATTACATAGAAATACTGTACATAGAATTAGCTTTGATTAATATATATATATATATATATATATATATATATATATATATATATATATATATATATATATATATATATATATATATATATATATATATATATATATATATATATATATATATATATATAGTATGGCTTCACAAACAATGATTTTACCATGATTTGAAATTCGTTGATATTCAGTGGCTCATAAAAAGTGTCTTGAGTGATGGACACACACATAAGCTATTTGATGTAAATTTTACCGGCAAGTTGCTGAAGTACCAATAAATGTAATCGTGAGACATTGCCTTTGCTGGGGCCTTGTTATTCCCACAGAAATCTTTTATCGATGTTCATTATATCTCTGAAGAATTATATAGAATCTGGCTTGAGTTTTTCCAATATATACAGTATATATATATATATATATATATATATATATATATATATATATATATATATATATATTTTTTTTTTTTTTTTTTTTTTTTTTTTTTTTTTTTTTCTTATTGCTAAATTTCCTGTATTTGGCTTTACTCTCACTTTACACTCATGTCTATAGTTTTAATCTAGCTGTTTTATTTTTTGCTGTTTACTGAATATTATTTGCTCTCTTGCGTGTTCGGCTTAGCTGCCCATTTCGTCCTATTTACCAACGACCTTGTTCAGACCTAGGAATAAGATTTTCATGTAATTTCACATTAGCAAATAGGTGAGAGTTCTAATGAATTTATGTTGCATAGATAGGTAACGTGAATAGGTTTAGTTATTATTATCATAACCAGACCTGCTGAAAGATTTAATGACGGATCAAAACAAAAGAAAACAGAAAATGTTTTCCGAGGAATAGTGCTTTATTCATCCAGACAAATCCATACAAACCATTAAGAAAGACTGAATCATTAAGCAAGAAAGAAAATTTGTTGAAAACCAGTTATATATGTACACACACAAACATATATATATATATATATATATATATATATATATATATATATATATATATATATATATATATATATATATATATATATATATATATATATATATGTATGTATGTATGTATGTATGTATGTATGTATGTATACATATAGATATATAAGCGAATTCCACAGGAAATTGACAGGCAGGAGTTAAGTAACAAGCGCTTTCACAATTAACCATCTGTTATTCAAGTTTATACATGGTTTTGGATTTTGTATGGCTAAACTTTCATATCTCTTGCAGTTAGGTCTATTGTTTTAGTTTGTGACCGCTCGATCCCCGGTTATCCTGGATTATCTTTCTGTTTATTACCCCTTAACAATTAACCATCTGGTATTCTTGTTCTTTTTGTTTACTTTGTAACCTTCTTTTCATCTGTGTCTCATTTGTTCCCAGACGATGCGTTAATAAACGTGAAAGCGCTTGGTACTGAACTTCTGCCTGTCATTTTCCTGTGGGATTCGCTTATACACTGAAGTCACGTGCATCTCCTGTGAGTTTTTAAATATAAATGTATATGTGTGTGTGTTTTGTACATACATACAGGCGTGCATTTATGTATATATACATACATAGATGCACATATGTATGTATACAATTATGTGTGTATGTCTGTGTCAGTGTCTATGGTGGTCTGTGTTTTATTTATAGATCAGACATAGTTAAGAAACCTTAATGAAATAATGGTCTCTCGAGTCTCGATTCTGCTGCTCCTCAACACACCTGCTCAAGGTCTCTGGGCTAACCTTGGTGCGCATTAACATGCGTATATTCATTCATCGATGTGCGACGGGGTACGCATGTGGCATCACTGATGCTACGGGGCATCATCATCATCATCATCATCATCATCAGCGTCATCGACCTGATCATCATTCAATCTGTGTGTTACCAGCGGAGATGAGAGAGGCTCTAGGCAAGAGATGGGAAGCTGCCGCTGCTGCCGCTGCTGCTGCTGTTGCACGTGTTCAAGCATCCTACCGCAGGATAATTTGGCCTTTGAATCGTCTCGGATTTTGCTTTTTTATCAGCCTTTCCCTTCTTTTTCAACTCGTTCATCGGTTCCGGAACACCTGCTATGGCCAGAGGGGCATTGTTCTTCCTAACAGCCAATCATGCGCCGAGAATGAAAGACGAGAAGCTCTTCTGGTCTACGCGAAGACTGGAGAAGAAGAAGAAGAAGACGAAAAAGCAATCGCTCTCAGCCTGTGCGAAGTGGATCACGAACAATGAAGGATGCAAAGAAGGAGAGGGAATAGGGAAGGGGTTGGGGGGTGATGGGTGAGGGATGCTGTGTGGGGATGGGGACGCCCCGTGGGTGTGGTAGAGTAATAGCTATCATAACTCCCTGATGGAAGGGGAGAGAGACAGAGAAGGACCTCAGGAAACCGACAATTACGGGTTCATTGAGAAGATGCGATGCTGCGAATTGTCAGCGCAAAACGAAGGGAAGAAGATTTTTCTAGCGTGTTATAGGTCACGATCAAAGAGGTAAGGCTGTATATTGTATGGGTCACGAAATATATCTCATATATTTCACAGCTAATAACAAAAGAAAACACTGCATAATGCGGGGGATACAATAATGGAGACGAGTCTCTCAGATTTATGTTATTAGCGCCAAAATAATGTGCAGGTCATAATAACGAGACAAGAAGAGACAAATCCAAGTAATCTAAAGGTAACGATCAAGGATTCGAAGTATATATTCAACAGGTCACAATATAAACGATAAATCTATATACTCTAGGCCCTTGAAGGTCACAGTGGGAATGAAAGATCTTTACAATGTTAAAGGTCACTATAAAGCTGCAAATGGGAAATAAAATTATCTATTATCATAATTACGTACACTCCGTCATTTGAAAACAGCCAATATGTCCATTAACGTGCTAAACGGATTTCACTGAATAAAATACTCTTTTGGGAAGAAAAACAAAAACAATCCGGGGAGGAGTGTGATTGATGAAGAGGTGAGAATGCCAAAGGGAAGGAAATATAAATAAAAAGGAGAAGAAGAGGAGGAGAAAAGTAATAGGCAGAACCGTATGAAATAACGATAACAATAATAAAAAGAAGCAGAAGAAGAAACTCGAGCAACCACGTTCATAGATGACGTCAGTAATTCTTGCTCGAAAAGGAAGCAACCATTAACATGGGCAAAACAGGAAGCGGATGAAGATATAACAATCATTCTGAAGCCCCTCTGGGTTGTCTGTAAGGAGATGGGATGCACGCTGGGTATCTGGCCCCGTCTCTTGATCCAGAGCTTTTCAGATGCAATGTCGTTAGGTCTTAATTACAGGTATACAGCACTGCCCTTCTCTACTCTGCTACGTAGGGGAGTGGTGCCGTCAGTGCACTTCACGGGGTGCACTGTAGGCATTACTAAAGGTTCTTTGCAGCGTCCCTTCGGCCCCTAGCTGCAACCCCTTTCATTCCTTTTACTCTACCTCCATTCATATTCTCTTTGTTCCATCTTACTCTCCACCCTCTTGTAGTTCTTCATTGGAGGGGTGGGTAGAGCTCTCGGCTAGCACGCTGTTAGCCAAGCGTTCGACTCTCTGACCGGCCAATGAAGAATTAGAGGAATTTATTTCTGGTGATAGAAATTCATTTCTCGTCATAATGTGGTTCGGATTCCACAATAAGCTGTAGGTCCCGTTGCTAGGTAACCAGTTGGCTCTTAGCCATGTAAAATAAATCTAATCCTTCGGGCCAGCCCTAGGAGAGCTGTTAATCAGCTCAGTGGTCTGGTTAAACTAAGATATACTTAACTTTTCCACCCTCTCGTAACAATTGATTCATAGTGCAACTGCGAGGTTTTCCTACTGTTACACCTTTCAAACCTACCTACTCTCAATTTCCCTTCTAGCGCCGAATGACCTCATAGCTCCCAGCGCTTGGCCTTTGGCCTAAACTCTATATTCCATTCCATTCCTTCTCTACTCTGGCTGCAACTCCCATCAGTCGAATATGCACGCTATATATAAGACTGATGTTAATATTAACATGAGCACAATACGTGCACCAAGACGTTTCCCTCCCGTGGGGTCGATTTGGGTTTCTCGTTAGTGAGGCGGGAGGTTAAACACTGGGTTACGGGACCATATATAGATACGCAGGTATGAGTTGTATTCAGAATATTGATGAACCAGTGACTGCAAAATGCTTGCAGTTGCTTTATTGCTTCGGTCCTGAGCAATGTTTTCCAACCATTCATGTTGGACACATACAAAAAACTACCATAAATGTTATTGTAACTGAGAAAATAGACAAGGATAGTCGACTGTTTGCCCGCATGACTAGGAACATAGCTGGTCTTCTAGTTTATATTAACAGAATCGTAGATGAAGCACCTGTGCAGAAATTTTCTCCAACGTTAGTTAAGTCATATGCTCACACAGAAGTCCTATCAGTGGTGTGTAGAACACCCTTACACTCGCTGCGCCATTCTCCTTTTGCATGCACACTATCACGTCCGTTTAGACATTAAGGCCTTTCTTTTCCTGTTCCTCGTTCACATCATCTGTCCAGCACTCTCTAAGCCTTCTTCTCTCCCCCCATCCTAAAATTTCCAAATCGTATATCCATTCTCCACCAACCTTTTCTTTCCACAAAACCAACTGTACCTGGCATTAAGCGTGTGATGCCAGGAGTCACTTTCTTCTTCTGAATCTTCCTCTCAGGAGAAATGATCACGAAAGTAAACAGTAAGAAACTTAATGCCTCCATAATTACAATGGGAGAAGGTGTGTTAATAGTAAACATTCCTAGTTCAGTGTGTACGTTAAGAAAGAGCGGGAAATAGACAAAGGTGGTAAAAAAATATTAAATTATATATAATTCACAGTCCAAACATACATACTGGTGATAGTAAACATTCGCTGGTGAATTTACTTTAGAAAGAATATATATATATATATATATATATATATATATATATATATATATATATATATATATATATATATATATAGAGAGAGAGAGAGAGAGAGAGAGAGAGAGAGAGAGAGAGAGAGAGAGAGAGAGAGAGAGAGAGAGAGAGAGAGAGAGAGAGCTGGAAATAAACGTGTCCTGTATGTCGGTAATGTACGTCCATCTATTTATATCTATCTATCAGTCTATATATATATATATATATATATATATATATATATATATATATATATATATATATATATATTTATTTATATATATACACATACATACATACATTTTATATATATAACTAAAGACTTAATAATGACATTCTTAGTTGAGTGTATAAATCTACAGTATGTGTATATACGTATAAATATAAGTATATACATGTACATACATACACGCACAGTATATAAGCAGTATATATATATACACATATATACATATATATAAATATATATATATATATATATATATATATATATATATATATATATATATATATTTATAATGTATGTATGTATGTATGTGCGTGGTATGTGTGTGTACGTATTTATAAGAGAGGGAAAGAGAGAACCGTTTTCTGTCCTGCGGAGATTCGTAGGGCGAAGGTTAAATGCTAATATATTCCTATTGTAGGTGGAAGTAGCTTAAAATAGTCGGGTAGTTATGTACATTAGCATATAAAGACCTGTGCGTATTGAACTACAGTTCTAAGTCAAAATACCTTGCAGATATGCGTCGCCGTGTCAGATGCCAGTTTGCGATTTTCACCCTTTTTATATTGTTTTTCCCAATCATTTATTGTTTACAAACGAACGTATTCTTAATGCGTAAAGAATCTCGTTGTATTCTGTAACATATGTAAACGCAATCATACACACACTTTTATATATACATATGTATATATACTATATATATGTGTGCGTGTGTATATGCACATACATACATATGTATATATGTGTGTGTGTGTATGTGTGTGTGTATCTATATGACCGTGCCTATCAAGAAAAATTAGGTCAGAACTTCTTTAGTTCACGTCCCAGAAATATCCAAGAAGTAACGTACGGACTCGATCTCTCTCAGTAATATCCTAAGGGTCGGACTTTGCCTTCTCGACCCTCTCTTATATTGCTGTACCTTTCGGCGGTGCGGGTACATTAGCAGACGATAATGTTGCAAGTCATGAAGTCGTGGGTCAACCGGTTTGATCAAACTTTCACACCTTTGAATCCGAACTGCAGAATTCTCTACCCTCCGACATATTTCATGAATGCTTTAACCGGCCTCTTTTCAAGAGGGACCTCCTTAGTGGGTTTAACCAAACCTGTCTCGGTCTACACCTTCTGTTACCCATTCTTTGGTTTGGTTATTATAGTTCATAAATGCAAATTCGAAAAATATTAGCGTAGACGCAACGGAGTTGGCATTTATGTTATACAAAGCGACTCTAACATTATATGCGAGTTTCACGGAGGAACAAAATCAGATGCAAAACAGTAAGGAATAACAAATGAATCACTGCGATGTGTTATTCCAAACATACCGAATGAAAACTCCATGACACGCACCAGTTTTTATACTAGGGAGGGGTGTTCTGAAATGTATGGAAAAGTCCTAGTTAAATCAAATGCAAAATGGTAGGGAGCTTTTTCAAAACACATGAGGATACACAGCCTTGCATTCATAACAGGGAAGATGGTAAAATTCAGAAACATTAAAATCTAACGTCTATATATGAACTCTGAACGATTTCGCTTCACATGAATCTTTAGCTCAGCTAAAAGAACACAACACAATCCGATGTAAAGGACGTAATAATTCTTGAAATTTATCATTGCTTTAAGAAGGGATTTCCTTTCGAGAAGTGGACTATGTCGCAGGAAATGCCATAATTGTTTTCTTTGATTGATCTCCGTCATGCTAAATGTCTAGCACAAACTACGCTTCTGCTGACCGGCCGCCGTTGGATAGTCAAATCATTTTACACATACCGTACATTGCTTATTATTTTGTTAATAATAAACTTATTTATTTACTCTCCTTCTCTCTCTCTCTCTCTCTCTCTCTCTCTTTCTGCACACACACACACACACACACACACACACACACACACACACATATATATATATATATGTATATATATATATATATATATATATATATATATATATATGTATGTATATATATATAAAGACAGAATCCACGAAGGAAAGAGAAACAATGGAGTGCTGCTAGGCCTTTCGACTTACTGTCCTTGACTTGTCAGATTGATAGAAATATAAGTAAAGGCCAGTAAGTCGAAAGGCCTAACAGCACTCCATTGTTTCTCTGCTAAGTAAAGGACAGTAATTCGAAAGACCTACCAGCACTCCATTGTTTCTCTTTCCTTCGTGGATTTTTTTCTTTATTTATATATTCATCACGTTCCACGCACACACACACAGATATATATATATATATATATATATATATATATATATATATATATATATATATATATATATATATATATATATATCAGAATGGAATTCCTCAAGTTCCTGCTTACGTAACACCTCCATAGCGAACACACGTGACTTTGGCACTAATGCTGTCCATTTGGTGAGACTTAGTTGACACTCACTGATACCTGGCAAAATATATCTGTCCTTCAGTTGAATCTTCCCTGTCTCACCCCTCCTCTCTCCCTCCCTCCTTATTAACCCCCTCCCCCCTCTCTGAAGAGAAAAAAAATAGTCCCATATAACTCGGTAATGGATTACTACGGAACCCTTGAGTCACCAAATTGACTGAATGAATTGTTTTCCTAAACCCTTCTGTGATGTCAGTATAATTTTTGTAGTAAACAGTTATGATGATGCTGAAGATGAACAACTTTTTTCACCGATAGGGAATTTAATGATTTGCACCGCGAATATTCTCAAGTATTATT
>NC_089752.1:31108883-31111383 GCF_040412425.1 Macrobrachium rosenbergii
GGGGAAAAAAAAGGCAAAGTTTAAGAACTCCATAAAGCATATTAAAACGCGAATGAAGGGACGAAGAAAAGGGGAAGCAAGAAGACATTAGGAGGAATAAACAACCAAGACTCGTGAAAGTGGTCGGGAAAAAAGAAGGCAATGGGTCATGGCGCTTTTGAATTAACGCTATAAAAGCTCTTGAACTCCCTTAGTTGTATGTATGTAAATATAAGGAGAAGACGCCTCTGTTTGTGGGCTTTATTCTTTTGTTGGTTGGCGTGGTTGTTTTTTTTTCCGTTTGTGGATTTTATCTCTGTTTGTTTTAGTTCACGTTTCTTTGTTTTGTGTTCTTGCGAGATGATGGCCTTCTTTGTTAGTTTCATTTGTGTTTCAGTTATAATAATAGTAATAATAATAATAATAATAATAATAATACTAAAATAGTGATAATTAATGCTTAGTGGTATAATAATAATAAAAATGATAATAATAATAACAATAATAATAGTAATAATATAATAGTGTTAATTAATGCTTATGGCGTAATAATAATAATAATAATAATAATAATAATAATAATAATATAATAATAATAATAATAATAGGACTTAGATGTGTAACAGTAACAGCTAGAATAATTATAGAACTTGAATGTGTCCATCGCTGGACGTTTTTAAGCCGAAGTTTTCGACTCGGTGAACGTAGCCAAGTGTAATTGAACTTTGCTCGTCTGTTTGTTAAGTATCGGAAGGCAAACAGATCTGTATTATCTTGGACGCAGCTCCTTCAGGACCGGATTGCAATTGTGCCTGTATGTATAAATGGAGAGAGAGAGAGAGAAAAGAGAGAGAGAGAGAGAGAGAAATGACTCCATTTGAAAACGCAGAGGAAAATTGTGTGCGAGTATATGTTTGTTCCGTGTCTGAGTTAAGTTTCAGTTGAACATTACTAACCCCTTTCGTCCATGTATACATTTAAATATTCAACCTAATCCTGTTATGTTAAAAGTATAATAAGACCAAAACGGAATATGTTACTTTATGCATGAAAACGACTAAAAAGGAAACAGGATAAAAGGATGCAACAAAGTAAAGTCAAATGTCTGTATTATTATCGCTTGGAGTAAAATAGCAACTTTAATGGAATTAGTGACAAAGGTCACACAAATGACTCACAGAGACCAAAGTCCTTTTTGGGCGAATTAACAAGGAATAGAAATGAGTGTCAGATTCTGAGGCCGATGACACGAGCAATGTAATGCTCTTATTTAGCCCAGAGCAAATTAAAAACAGAGGAGGACGTTATTGTTTTATTAATATAATCTCCAAACTCACATACACACACATACATACATACACACTATATATATATATATATATATATATATATATATATATATATATATATATATATGTGTGTGTGTGTGTGTGTGTGTGTGTGTGTGTGTATTATATACACTTACGTGTTAAGAGAGAGAGAGAGAGAGAGAGAGAGAGAGAGAGAGAGATGTGAACTACTGTAGTTTTCATTAATCTAAAATATATTTGATAGCTACCGACACCATCTCAATGATAAGAAAGTTCGAAAGAAATGAGTTCTTGGTATATTTTTTATTTATCTATACACAAAGCCCAGTTTAATAATGCAACAATAAAAGAAAAAAGAACACATCACACTTGGAGACAGAGAGAGAGAGAGAGAGAGAGAGAGAGAGAGAGAGAGAGAGATACGAACTAGTTTTCGTTAATCTTAAATATATTTGATAGGTACAGATACTATCTCAATGATAAGAAAGTGCGAGAGAATTGAATTCTTGGCATATTTTTTTATTTATCATAGATATACAAAGACCAGTTTACTGATGAAACAATGAAAAGAAAAACACATCTACACACCCAGAGAGAGAGAGAGAGAGAGAGAGAGAGAGAGAGAGAGAGAGAGAGAGAGAGAGAGAGAGAGATCCCACTGACTGATCTCAAAATACAGACGAGAGTCACTAGACACAGTTACACGCCTAACAAAGATCTCGAGTGCCTAGGACTGCCCGAAGGCAGTGACTCTGCTCTGCCTTCTGGAGCTTGATGTACAGTAATGACTCAGTACAATTGCGCAATCTCTTCCAGCTAATAAGAAGTGCTTCTGAGAGCTTGCGCGCTGTCAGGCACGTCCCAGACACTGCAGTAGACTACAGATGAAGTTTGACTCAGGATTCTTTGTGAGCTGAAATGGGCAAGTAACAAAAGAACTAACACAAAGATTCCGTAGAATTTTTGGCAAGGTTAGTTAACTTAAGTGGGACAACCACAGCAGTTTATTATTATCAGTGTTATAGAACAAGTTACCACAAAATGGAACGCCTATACTATGGCTATATAGATAAAAATTCAAGGTTAAAATAGGAGCAAGTAGTAATTAGGAAGCTCAGGAACAGCAACAGAGACTTTCCCGTGTCAGTCGTTTGGACTGCTGTGAAGCATAGGTAACAAATAAACAGTGAAAGGAAATAACCAAAGGTGGG
>NC_089752.1:31116383-31131383 GCF_040412425.1 Macrobrachium rosenbergii
CCTTTACAGTTTTAAGTGATATTACTGTTGTTATTTTTAGCAGAAAACCAGAACGAACAGAAGCTGATAAGATAACAGTAATGGAAATATGTATGTGTTATGTATGTTTAGAGGCTAAAGACTGGACGGGTGAGCTATAATTTCAGAGTCTGATGTTATAACAGAAATTTGCTTATAGATGTTCCAACTTTCTCTGAACTGCCAAGTTCCGGAATCCTGTCCCTTCATTCTTTCACCCAATTCTTATAGTCTTACATCTTCCAAGAGTCGCGTCTACGCTTCCTTTGTGGTGAAACCCAAGTTTTTATTCAATCTCCCTACTTCCCGCTCTCATCGGGCCATTATTTAAAGAAAGAGTGAGAATGGTAAGAAAGAATCATGGATTGCACTGAATGAATTACAGGACGCCTGAGGTATGAGGATGACACTTGAGGATATTGAGGAACACCATCTTCTGACCCTGGTCGAAGTCATTCAAATCAAGAACCAATAATTTTTCGCCGTCTGAAGACGACATCCCCATCAAGGTCAGCGTTCGGGAGGTCGGGACATTGTCTTCCTTATAAAAAGTTAGAATGAAAAGGAGAAATCGAGGGATACAACTGGGTTCAGTCAACTCAGGAACAGGAAAAGGGATCTAAACAAGGCGTAGCAAACACAGGACTACAATCTGCTTGCAAGGGTACGTCGTATGCCTTACCTACTAAATATCTGGCGAACTTTCAATAAGGAAAATTTCTGCAGCATTAACCACTTGGTATACGTACGTGAAGTGTTCATCAGTTGCAAGTCGAAGCGTAACAAAGACAGAGCCATTCTCTTTTACCTTGTATGTACTGCCTTTCTTCCAGGATACCTGGCTATTTTTTTTTTTTCTGCACCATCTATCCAACTTTTTCTAGGTTCTTGGGTTATATACTCCTTTCACTAGCATATTGTGCTCCATTCTTTCCACATGACTAAACCATCTCAGTATACATAAATCCATCCTTTTTAAGACATTCACTTACATCCGCATTTCTTATAGTTCAATGCTTCGTGCGCTAAACATTTCCTTCGTTCATATCTTACAAACGCTTGTCAGCCCGTTAGTCACACTGCTACCATCATACTGCAGCATCTCAGTGGTAATTCCATCAACGTCTGGCGTGATTCTGTTCTTCATTCCTTCTTAATTGGCCTCATTATGTCGTAAACAATCAGTTCAGCAAGCATTCTGCTAAAACTGACCCTTTCCACGCTTACGTCATTCAACTGTCTGTTATCCTCCACATTAAACAGACCTTCAAAATGCCCACTCCATTAATACATAATTTCATTCACTTCTGACGGCATGACTCGATTAACAATCTTAATTTTAAGATAGATTTGTTCATTAACCTTCCTCTCTGCATTTACGCCAACAACTTTTTATTCACCTTGAGGTTCTTGCTCATCTTTTCTCCTCCATTTTAATCCCCTGCCTTCTTTTTCTCTATCACTTTCTTCTTGATTCCCTGTCCTACCTTCTGTGAACATGATCTCCCTTTCTGTCCTACAGTTGCACCTTAAATATTCTCTTTTTTTCCCATCAGCCAGCCCTTTCATGTCTACATTACCTTTTCCTACCCTCCTATAACCACAAGCACTCCCCACTGATTCTGTGTTCCAGCCATAAAATTTTACACGTACGTTGCACACATGCACATATATATATATATATATATATATATATATATATATATATATATATATATATATATATATATATATATATATATATATATATACACATATACATACATATATATATATATATATATATATATATATATATATATATATATATATACACATATATACATATATATATATATATATATATATATATATATATATATATATATATATATATATATACACATATACATACATATATATATATATATATATATATATATATATATATATATATATAATATATATATATATAGGTGTGTGTATATATATGTATATATGTGTGTGTAAACAAACAGATAGATAGGTAGATAGACAGATATTTATGTGTTTACCATGAGGTACCGCAGCTTAACTGAAATAGGCAAACTGAAAACGACACATTACCAAACAACTTCTTCGTTAACATTTACATGATAACTGCTCTCCAAATCGTAATGGCTATGAAATTCTCTGAATGTTTGGTATTTAGAAAACCTTCTGAACTGCAGGTTCTACTGATGACGGTTCGGTCTCAGCGAAACAGCCACACTGTTCAAGTCTGCCGTTCGGTGTCATATTATTGTTTCGAATTTCCTGTTTTCGAAGCCGAACTCGAGTTGCCGTGACCTCCTAGGAATGAGAGGGTAGGGCTGATAGTATAAAGCTGAAGGAAAAAGCGCTCCTTAATAGTCAAATAAATGATAATTAATTATGCATTTTATGCATATATAGCAAACAGTCTATTATGAAGACATATGTTTAAACTATAATTATAGGTAAGCTACATCTAGTTGTTGCTAAGGTAAAGAGAGGTTATTGCTTGCTGAGAAGTTAAGAGAGCTTCATTGAGAACTTTCTTTTGTTGCATGTAAACAAAATAAGATGATGATTATAGTAAATATCTTTTGTGGTTGTGTAATATACACACAAGCCTTTAGAGATGTGGTTTCTACGTCCATTCCTTTTTCTTAAACTCCCGTCTCAAGACTAAATTTTCCATATTTATGACACAGGAAACTTGTAATTTCATGAAATTTTCATTTGTGTGCTATCTATTTCATTTTTCCTGTTTTTTTTTTATTAAAAATTCCTTTTAATGTCATTTGCTTGCGTTATTTTAATGGAAATTCATTTCATTTGACAATTTTGTAACTTTCCCACCTATCTTTGCTGCGTTTTATATCTGCGACTTGGGATTCGATATAGTCTCTTAAGATGTTTACGTTTGGCTCTTCTGCCTCCACTTGATCAAGACACCGGCACCTCTCAGAGATCAATCTTACATAATCGAGTCCTATGAGCTTCTTCAAGTGCTAGGGTCTTTTCGGCCAAGTGAACGTGTGCGCCTTGAGGGTGTCCAGGCCCGATCGCCTTACCTTTTGCGAAGGAGAGGGTCATACACAGCTGCCTTTTGGCGGGTTCTGGCGATGCCGCTGCGCCCCGAAGCTTTGGTTGGTAAAGTCGGGGCTGTAATGCCACAGGGTTGAATATACTCGGTGTATTTAGTTTTGAATTAATTTTATTTAATTCTCACTAGCTGTATATGCTTGGGTATGTTTGCTTGCTTGTGGATATAATTCGTCTTTGCTATTTTCATCTGTATTTCACCTTGCTTTCTCATGCATGTTTTCTTTTATTTTTTTACTTTAACATATGGGCACTGTCGTTGTTTTTACATATCTCCATATAGGCTAAATGCAGATGTACTTTATTAGATACTTTAACATATGGGCACTGTCGTTGTTTTGACTTATCTCCATGTAGGCTAAATGCAGATGTACTTCATTGTTAATAATAATAATAATAATAATAATAATAATAATAATAATAATAATAATAATAATAAGAGTTCTACTGCTTAGGCAAATGGAAGCCACTACCTGTTTACAGGAAAAACATTTTTCATGATCCGCAATTGCGCATTTTCACTTTATACATATTTAATCATGTACTTGTAATGATTAACAAATAATAATAATAATGGTATATAACCTTCCCGATTTCTTGAGTTAGAAATTAAATAACTCACGTAGTGTCGTATTCTTAACGCAATTTAGTGTGAATGAATGAATGTATAAATGTTATCAATGGGTAAAACCATTTTAAATAGGAGTATTTAGGATCATAGTGAAAATGAGGTTTGTGCTGCGCTTAGCCCGTCTCAAATTTCTACTTTGATGTAAGTAGTGTCATGGGAACATTAAAGCATAATTACTTTGTGTGCATGTGTTTCTCTCTTTCTCTCTCTCAAATATATATATATATATATATATATATATATATATATATATATATATATATATATATATATATATATATATATATATATATATATATATATATATATATATATATATATATATTTCTATATATATATATATATATATATGTATGTATGTATGTATGTATGTATATGTATATATATATATATATATATATATATATATATATATATATATTATGATTAGCAAGAATTCGCTAGCAAATTACCTCCCCCTCCTTTGTTGTTGTTGGTTGTTCATTTACTGCCAGCCGGCCGATCGATAGACCATCTGTCTATCGACTTAAAAACAAGGGTTAAAAGATTAAAGGCGCTCCCATTTTTGATAAAGATCTTTCCTTCGAGGCAAAAGTAATCTGGCTTGGCGTTTCTCCTACAGGCCAAAACCTCCCCTGCGGGCAGCAGGTGCAATGAGTCAAAGCATCTGTGATGGACGCCCCCTGCCCCATAGGAGGATAAAGGCAAAAGCCCAGAGGTCTCGACACACACACGCGGGCTGGAAGATATGGAGTGAACTTGTGAAGACGCCCTCAACACCTGGCCCCACCGATGCCCTTGCATCCTAACCACGTGGCCCTTTCCAAAGTATACTTCTCCTCGTGCCCTCGACCGTATTCCTCGAGCCCACACGCCATTGCCTGGAGTTTCGAGGAGTCCCCATCGCCTTGCCGCTGGAAGCCCTTGCATCTCACCACGTGGAAGAAACTCGTCCTCGGAAATCGCAAGTCATCCACGGACCGCCTTCTACACGCCCTCGAAAATCTGCTAAGGTAAAGTGCCCTGAAGAGCCCCATTTCAGTCACGCTTTTGTCTCGTAATATTTTCTTAAAGAGAAAGCCAGAAATCTCCCTTGTCTAATGTCCGTGCGCCTCTTGTATCGGCAGTATTAATTCTTTATTACTCCTTTGGCACCCTCAGTGCAGCCTCGAATTCATTATTCTTTTGTCTATTTTCATTACTGGCGTATAATGTGCATATCTCTCATTTCAGAGGGATGCTATTTCGTGGAAGCTTTTCGGACTGTGGCTGGAATTCCCCAGTTTCATTCAACCTACTGAGTTCCTCTTTCCCGTACTAATGTCATTTATGTAAATACACTACTTTAAATGTGCCCACGTGTTTTACGTAATATTTCCCTCAGTAACCAGAGCCCTATGCTCATATGAAATTCTCCTTTGTTTTCCTCTTTTTTTACGTTTTCCCGTACCCACGAAGTCAGAATCACAAGGCTAAATTAACTTAAACTGTTGCTACCTGTCTCACAGAGCATATTTCAAACTAAAACCACGGAAAAACGTAAAAATGGCGACCTTGCCAGGATCTCGTTTTGCAGTTGCAGTTCCCCTAGTGTTCCTTTATTGCATTTGCAACTTGCCAGATCAGCTATTAGCAAAGCTAAGCTGGGTACGAGACAATTACGAACCTTTTGTGTAAAACCAGCACACAGATCCAGAAAATTCCACGTAAGTAATGTGTTTATCTTAGCAAAACCTTTTTACAATCGTGACTGTTCCTAGGAATTAGAAATAGGGACGCATGTAATCACTGAGAGAAAAGAACCGCCGTATTAGATTCGTTAATGCATGCCTTTCAGGATAGGTAGTTAGGAAATAACCAGTGCTAACCATCCTTTGCTTCGAGGAATAGTGCGAAATTCCTCTGTGTTAAAATCCTTGCCATATTCTTGCTTCGAGGAATAGTCTTTGCCATATCCTTGAATAGTGCGAAAGAAATTCCTCTGTGATAAATTTTACTTCACATTTCGAATTAGCGAACTGTTATCTAGGCGCGAATAAAATTCCCACGTGGGACACGACGAAGTCAGCTTGCATTGCTGAAATTCTCTCAGTGTAGTTAGAATTCGAGTTAGGTGTTAGGAAAGCGAAATTTAAACTCCGCTTATAGGGAAAATTACTAGGCCGTTGTACTGTTATCCTCTCAGACGACTGGGAAATTCCCCGGAATCCCAGACGGTCTATACATATACGGGTTCATTCACACAGAATCTAAAAATACCTCCGGTGTTGGCCAAACGACCTGCACCCCACCCCCCATGCCCGGCGTGTGTAGCATTTTTTTTTTTTCCCCATTCATTTCTTTTTTCTTTGGGTTTCCCGTTAGTAATTTCTAAGTCCTAAGGGACGAATCGTAATTCAAGTCCTAAGTGACTCCTAAAATTCTACGTCAGACGTGGCGAGAATTTCTCCAAATTCCAGTCCTCAGAGACTCCTAAAATTCTACGTCGCACGTGGCGAGAATTTCTCCAAATTCCAGTCCTCAGAGACTCCTAAAATTCTACGTCGCATGTGGCGAGAATTTCTCCAAATTCCAGTCCTCAGAGACTCCTAAAATTCTACGTCGTACGTGGCGAGAATTTCTCCAAATTCCAGTCCTTAGAGACTCCTAGAATTCTACGTCGCACGTGGCGAGAATTTCTCCAAACCCCAGTCCTCAGAGACTCATACAAAAATTCTACGTCGCACGTGGCGAGAATTTCTCATTCCTCTCATGGGAACCCAAAATTAAGTCCTTTTGAGACATTATATAGTGTAGTTCACACACATCTAAGCCCTTACGGGACTGATCATTCTAGTTCGTTAGAACAACTCCTTAACTTCACGCTACAGCCGGCCAAGTCCGAGCGTGACAAAATCCAACTACGTCTTCCGAGACACACATTGAAATTCGTTCGCCAAGAACAACCACGTCTTTCCAAGACATATCAAATTTTAACAAAAAGTCTCCTCAGACTTACTAATCACCTGTCTTATTCAGACAGATCCATTCTCCAGCAGTCTGACCCATTGAGTGTTTCAGATTCCTGCAATTGAGTCTTTTCAGACAACCTGAGTCTTTTCAGACATATCATATAACCATTATTTCAAAATGGCTAATACCAGAGCCCAACAAAACGAGGATTTCAAATTCTACATGTCCGCTGGGAAGGACATGGGACTATCGGGGCAAGATCTGAGAGCATGGGTTCAAGAACGAGTGGACGATGCCAAGGCGGAGAGAGCAAGAGAACGTGAAGAGAGAGAGAGAGAACGAATTGCCCAAGAACAACGAGAGGAGAGGGAACGAATTGCCCAAGAACAACGGGAGGATAAAGAACGTGCAGAGAGAGAGAGGGAACGAATTGCCCAAGAACAACGAGAGGAGGAGAGAACGAATCGCCCAAGAGAAAAGGGAGGAAGAGAATGGGAAGATCGAGAGCGACAGCGCGCCCACGAGCTCCAGATGCTAGAACGACAGCCCGCCACCCCCCGCCCCTGCCGCGGGAATGAGTGCCCTCAGCCAAGCTCACTCGTTCATGCCAAAATGGACGGAGTCCGAGCCTGAAGTATGGCTTGAAAGGGCGAACGAGTCCTGGAATGCTGCGATCTCTCCCCGCGGAACTCTCCCTTGTTCTCACTAAATTCCTGGGCGGAAAGGCCCTCGTTGCCTACCACGCCCTTCCCGCAGACGATCGGGAAACTGGGAAGCCGTGACGCCAAGCAGTTCGACGGCGTCACGAGATTACCCCCGAGCGGTGGAGGAGACGTTGGAGAGAGCAGCCCAGAGAAGCAGGCCAGACTTGGTCCGATTGGGCGTACCATTCGGAGCGGGCGTTGACAAAATGGCTCGATTCGAAGGAGCCACTAACACCGCCGAGGTACTCGAGCGGTTTAAATTGAGCATTTCCTGCGCTCGCCCCTCCTGCCCTCGCCACTCATATAGTGGAAAAAGCCCCACCAACACTCACCGAGTGTTGCCGAATAGCAGATATGTGGAAACTCACCACCCTCAAGAAGGATCCATGGGGCGGAAGATAAATCCCCGTCCCTCCTCGGAGGTTCAAATTCCCACAAAAATGGGAACTCGGGCAAGCCCCTAACTTGCCATTATTGCAAGAAAACGGGGCATTCCTCCGAACAGTGCCGAACAAGAAACCGGCTCCTCTCTCCCGGAAAACCGACAAATAACTCGCCTGCGCCCTCCACAGGGGCAGCGGAAAGACTTTAGCCAGACCTTTTGCACGGCGTGCAAGGTCTATGGCCATTCTCCCGCATGGGCGAAATGCCCACGCAATAATAAATCAACTACTCCCACCGTCGCCTTGGCCGTCACAGATCCCCAGTCATTAGGCCCTCCCGCCGAAGGGCCTGTATCGTGGCCCCTCCCGAGGTAGCGAGCCAGCGCGCCGAGTCACTGCTTTCGAGGACTCGGGCGCGCAAATCTCCCTCATCCGAAGGGACAGAGTTCCCCTACGGAGCTATCGTCAATAGACGAAAACTCGTCACGATCGAGGGAATAAATCAGTTCAAAATGATACTCCCCTACGGTCCAATTGAGAGTCTCACGACCTCACCAATCCAAAATGTGCAATCTTGCAGTAGCAAGCCATCTCCCCGGGAGGCTATGACGTCATCCTGGGACAGGACTTTCAGTCCCCACCGAAATCACGACAATCTAGGGGTCCCCATTCCCGAATCATTCAGCGGGCGCGAGTAATCCTCCCCGCTTCTCCCTCAGCCAAGACTGGCGCCCCCTGGGTACCAGAAGGACGTGCAGTCCCCACCAGTGCCACCTGAGTACAATGTACAGTGGCCCCCTCGATCGGTTCCCGATCCCATTCCAGTGCCCGGCCCTGCCTCAGTGCCAGTGCCAGGGCCCCAATCAAATCTCCCTTCAGGAGATGCCAAATTCCTGCCGGTGCCACTTGCATGCCCCGAGCAGGGCCAAGCTTCGTCCGTCCTGACCGACGAGCCCAAGAAACCTCTGATAGCGCCTGACTCTGCCCTGGTGCCAGCGCCAGAGCGCTACGCCGATCTCCATTCACGGGATCCAACTCAGGACCCCTCTCTTCCCCGGCCTGGCACCGCTACCAGCGTCGGTCAGAGAGACGGTTCCTCCCGACCACCGCGAAGCTCACCTGCAGGTGCGGCCTCGCAACCCGTGCCTGAGCTGGTCATCGTTACCTGCGAGCCGCTCACGCCACCCCGACCGCCTCCTCTCTGCCTCAGCCCGTCGCCGACGCAATTGCAAGTCAGGATTCTGCCATATCTCACTTGGCCGATGAACTACAAGAGCCGCGACGGATCATGGTAGAACCCGCGCGGAACACTCCTGCGTCAGCTGTCGCATCAGCAGGCCCAGGTGGTACTCCGTGCCGCCCCCGATCGCGGGCCCTCCGCTTCCCGGCCGAGGACGACTGTCCCATTTAGAAAGACTCGAGGCGAAATTACCACGGGCGTGGGACATTCCAGGTAATTTACAAAGAGCTCTAGAGCTCCCATGGCACCTGTGCCACCATTTCATTTTTCGAAGGTCTTGGCACCTTAATCCAGAAGGGGATGTCAGACCCTCCTCTATCTTCTTCCGTTCCTCAGGAACTGCTATCTCTTACCATCCTCTACTAGTCATCCGTTAAATTATCCCCACAAGAGGCAATTAAATACGGGATACCATTCCCCACACAATGTATAAATCATTAAGAATAACAGAGTGAGAAGTGGCACGCCCTTGCGCCCATACCTTGGCACCGGGCGTGCGTGTCAGCCCTCCTGAAGGAGTCGCGCCCTTCGGTGCACTTTCCTCGCCCTGGGACTGAAGTGATAGTCCGGGCCGTAATTTATAGGCAAAGGACGATAAATTCCCGCCTAACACAATAAAACCCTCACTCTTTTCCCTTAGCTCTTCTGCCAATATCATTTACTTTCTTTTAGTCATTTAGTTATCTTTATTTTAATGAATCGCGAGTCATAAACTCTTGCCCTTGTGATTTAAATGCCCCTTTGTAAGCTCTGAGGGACGTGTCCCGCCTTTCATATGCGGTCAAGTTTCATTCGTAACGTCTTGGTAATTTTCCTTTTGTTATTATTATCCCTTTTCCCCTTCCATTCCTTCCAAGATCGCTGTTTGTCCTACCCCACATCTTTTGTCTGCTCGCCCCGTCATAACATTGAGTTGGCAGTAGACGTATAAAATTAGCGTAGTTTAAGGTTAGCGAATTAAAACCTCGCGAATACTCGCCCGCACACGACTGTCAAATTCCCGGTGTGTGGGTCATCCCTCAGCTCGCGTTGAACGATAGCTGAGCCAAGTACGTTAAAACGAAGATAAATTATCAATGCGAATATGTATAGTCATTACAGTATCGCGTAAAAGGGGATGTCATTTACAAAAGTAAACGCTGTTTTTCATTGACACAGCCTCTTCAAGGCAGATTGTACTAACCGCATGCATTTTATCTAAAATTAAGTAACCGTGTATTTTAATTCTTGAACAATAACCATTTCTTTTCATTTGTTGGCCATAGCCTCATATGCGTGGTCCTATAATCTTAATTAATTCACAATTGTTCGAGTCACTTTATAAAGTTACAGTGGGTAACCAAATCTAAAGTAATTATTCTTTTGCAAGTGTTTAAATCACTTTGCGTCCTGTTAACGAAAATTGTCCCAATGTGTTATTAAAAGTAATGTCTCAGCTTCATAAAACCCTTAGGAGTAAAGTTCATTGCAAGGCAGAATGTAGAGTAACGTAAAGCATTTGCCGCTCATTCTTGAATATCGATGTACACACCCGAAGGAGGTATGTACATCATCTTGTATGGGGAGGTATTATGATTAGCAAGAATTCGCTAGCAAATTACCTCCCCCTCCTTTGTTGTTGTTGGTTGTTCATTTACTGCCAGCCGGCCGATCGATAGACCATCTGTCTATCGACTTAAAAACAAGGGTTAAAAGATTAAAGGCGCTCCCATTTTTGATAAAGATCTTTCCTTCGAGGCAAAGGTAATCTGGCTTGGGCGTTTCTCCTACAGGCCAAAACCTCCCCTGCGGGCAGCAGGTGCAATGAGTCAAAGCATCTGTGATGGACGCCCCTGCCCCATAGGAGGGATAAAAGGCAAAAGCCCAGAGGTCTCGACACACACACGCGGGCTGGAAGATATGGAGTGAACTTGTGAAGACGTCCTCAACACCTGGCCCCACCGATGCCCTTGCATCCTAACCACGTGGCCCTTTCCAAAGTATACTTCTCCTCGTGCCCCTCGACCGTATTCCTCGAGCCCACACGCCATTGCCTGGAGTTTCGAGGAGTCCCCATCGCCTTGCCGCTTTTCGGAAGCCCTTGCATCTCACCACGTGGAAGAAACTCGTCCTCGGAAATCGCAAGTCATCCACGGACCGCCTTCTACACGCCCTCGGAAAATCTGCTAAGGTAAAGTGCCCTGGAAGAGCCCCATTTCAGTCACGCTTTTGTCTCGTAATATTTTCTTAAAGAGAAAGCCAGAAATCTCCCTTGTCTAATGTCCGTGCGCCTCTTGTATCGGCAGTATTAATTCTTTATTACTCCTTTGGCACCCTCAGTGCAGCCTCGAATTCATTATTCTTTTGTCTATTTTCATTACTGGCGTATAATGTGCATATCTCTCATTTCAGAGGGATGCTATTTCGTGGAAGCTTTTCGGACTGTGGCTGGAATTCCCCAGTTTCATTCAACCTACTGAGTTCCTCTTTCCCGTACTAATGTCATTTATGTAAATACACTACTTTAACTGTGCCCACGTGTTTTACGTAATATTTCCCTCAGTAACCAGAGCCCTATGCTCATATGAAATTCTCCTTTGTTTTCCTCTTTTTTTTACGTTTTCCCGTACCCACGAAGTCAGAATCACAAGGCTAAATTAACTTAAACTGTTGCTACCTGTCTCACAGAGCATATTTCAAACTAAAACCACGGAAAAACGTAAAAATATATATATATATATATATATATATATATACTGTATATATTATATACTCGTATACACACACACACATGTGTGTGTGTGTGTGTTTTAACTCTCTTAAAGACAAAATAAAAATAATTTCACCCTGCTTTTATTTCCACTTGGTAGTTCATTTCTTTTTCATGTGCGCTCATTGTATTCTTTGGTATACTGTTAGATAAGTTCACAGCCTTGTGCTTGCACAATAGCAGTTTGGTTATATTCACGCATTAATAACCGCATTGTTTACCAACCCCTTCACAGCTCATCATGAGCGCAGACATCTGTTTCCTAAATGTAAACATGAGCTGTTTTCGTCAACTCATTACTTCCGTATCATTAGTGGGTGGTGTCGTCTTTTTTCTCTTAGTGGAGAAAGAATCCGGGAGTTGCATCTGTTGAAAAGAGAGAGAGAGAGAGAGAGAGAGAGAGAGAGAGAGAGAGAGAGAGAGAGAGAGAGAGAGAGGCTCCGTTATGCAAAGAGCCACACCCTGAGAGTTATCACAGATCATTTAATTCTCCCAAATAGGAGAAAAATGTCTCTCTCATTTTGGGTAAAAGAACGCGCGCACATATGTAAATATACATGCAGTATATATGCTTGTGTGTGTGTGTGTGTTTATGTTCTTTTCTCTAAAATTGGGGAGATGTTTGCATTTTTATCCTATTTAGGACAGTGAAATTATATATAGTTTCACTTACTGTTTTTTTATTTATTTATTCATATATTTATCAAAGAAATTTTAACAAAGAAAAGACTAATTTGACAGTAAACCTGAATATATTTCATCCTACTATTACTACCATAACCATAACAATAATAAATTCAGTCTAAACCCGGACATTGATATGTATTACAAGAAGTAAACGTAAAGCGTTACAAATATATGGACATAGGGAAGAGTGGCGTAATAGTCATACACAGAAGCAAAGATAAATTCGGGGAGATAAAAGTACAAATATTGGTTCTGTACCGGGAAGTACGCGCTTTTCATCTTTTGTGTCAAACCCAGGATCTCCTCGCACCGCACACAAGACGACTGCGTTTGTTTACCAGGCTCCGTAATTGTTTCCCGCTGTTATGGCGGCCTCAGAAAAATATGCCATTGTTCCACTACTTAATTCATCCATTACCTGATGAATCAAGGATGAACCATCTGCGCAAAACCTTCCACAACAAAGACAGGTTCAGAGCAACATCGAACTCCCTCAGACTCCAGTGCTACTCACTTCTCTTGCTCAAGCTCTCTCCCGCTTCCTGGGTATTGAGGCACTTCCTTTCCGATACCACTTTCACTCCATCTACCCATCACTTGTTATAGGTCTTCCTCTCCTCTTTCTTATAGCTCTTCCAAATTTTACCCTCTTTTTAACAACCAATCGTTCTCCAGTTTTTCCACATGACCAAACCACATCAGATGGCTTTGAGCCATCTTGTCCCTTTTAATAACATTTTTACCACTTCGTATCTTCAATATCTTCAATTTCTCCTTCTTTCCATCCTTCTTATTCCGCGTGTGTAATGGAAATAACTCATCTCAGCAGCTTCAAACTTATTCTTTCATCCGCACTCAGTGTCCAGTTCTCTTGTGTTTTCATTTGTTTATTAGTGAATAAGTGTGTGTATGTGTGTGTGCAAACGCATGAAGACAATTATTACTTATATATATATATATATATATATATATATATATATATATATATATATATATATATATATATATATATATATATATATATATATATATATATATATATATCTGACTCACACCATTAGGTCATTCGTTAGTCAGAAATTCATTTCTGTGAAATATGTGCTCATGCGTTCATTATTTCTAGAAAAAAAAAAAAATATATATATATATATATATATATATATATATATATATATATATATATATATTTATTTATTTATCGTTATGGAAAACATTTAAATATCTAGGTTTTTAAATATTTTTCTATCCTCTCTCTTTCTCTCTCTCTCTCTCTCTTTCTCTCTCTCTCTCATCTCTCTCTCTCTCTTTTTTAAAATTTACTGTTCTCTTCCCTTGTTTACTGAAACAAGCAAAGCCAAACGGAAAGGAAAATATCTATCCTGAAAAGGCTGATTTCTACTGGGATGATAGTGTTAGGAAGGGTGGAGTACACTATAGCTTATGATTAATGCCCGATATGGTTGGAGGCCAAGACTAAATGGGGACTGATTAATACGGGCAAGCGGTGGCACGTCTCTAATTAAGCCCACGCTGGTTTTGATGGCTTGTTTATCCTTGCCATCAAAGTACCTACTGCTAATCTACTTTTGGTGTTATAAAGCAACGTATTGCTTTTACAAAAACTTCTTTTTTTATTCACCCCTATCTCATCATGACCTTATTATTAATTTTTCTTCGCAAACCCCGTGACCTTTTTACCCTGGTGTATACTCAAATGGCTTTTTCTATATTTATTCCTAGATTCGTTTGTGCATATATATTTAGAGATTAAATATACTGTGTGTCAGAATATGTCTTAACTGCAAGAGCATCATCGTTCATCAAAATATCTTAGCTCAGTGGAACTGGTAATCACTGAGCATTGTATTTCTCCTGTCTTAGACAAAGTCAATTAGCAGCAGGTCCCTCGAATCGTGTCTAGGGAGAAAACAAGGTAATAAAAGGCGGCAGCTTAGAGGAAAAGCTATAAAAGAGGACAGCCACAGGTAGCGAAAACAATTTGCCTGTTTATATGCATACTAATTCAAGTGTTGGAGAGTCCTTTCATACACCCTTCACGCTTTTCATCTGATAATGTAGCTCCATATTCATAAGCACTCAGAGTCTGAATTGGTGTTCAAGATCTGTTTGGCTTAGAAGACTTTTTGTTAAGGGCTGCCGTAAATACAGGAAACTTCCAACAACTGCTGTGAAATTTTAAAAAAATAATAATAATAAAATCTGTTCCGCTCTGTGATCAGAGCCTATAATACCCAAACGATTTCGCGCCTTCAACTATGATAGTCTCTCGGTCATCGAGGCAGCGTCTCTCCATTCACGGTTCCTTCCCGTCACTTGGTAGCTTGATCTGACTTGTAGGACCATTGATCAACCTATTCATTTACCAGTTAATCTTTGATCTCGCTTAACCCTCGTCAAAACACAGGTAAACGTAGTTTATTCACTTCAGACCGTATATAACTCATCTCAGTTCGTGTTTAGATGTAAAAACACTGTGCGATTCATCTCCGCCAAAAACTACTTATAGCCTTTAAAGACCATAATAAAGA